>NC_136923.1:7284200-7438384 GCF_949752795.1 Hyperoodon ampullatus | reverse complement strand
CCGTCATACCTCGGGGCCCTGGGCTAAGCACCTGTTCCACAAACATCTCTGCTGGGAGAGGCGGGAGGTGGGAGGTGGGAGAAGGGAATGGTTGTGAGGGTTTGAATCTCAGCTCTGCCACTTGTTCCCTGTGCAAGAGGCTTCACCTCTCTGAACCTCCAGCTTCCTCATTTGTCAAAGGTCGATAATAACAGCCCCGACTTCATGGGGCTGTTAGTAGGCTGAGATTAGGAACAATGCTTGGAACCTACTAAGGGCTCAGGCCACAGTAGCTCCAACGGTGTTTGGGGTTTTGTTTTCAATTGTTGGGGACAGAGAAGGAAAAGAAGCAGGAGACGCGGCCCGCAGAGTTCTGGGAGGTTCCGCGGCCTCCGCCTGGCCTCCCCCTCAGAAAGGTCCGGACGGGCAGGGCCAGAGCCCCCCAGACCCGAAGCGGTGCGGGAGAGCTGAACGGCTCCAGCTCGGGGCTTGAAACTTAGCGCGGCGAGGAACCCGGGAGGGCCGCGACTACGGCCCCGGCACTCACCATGGTTGCGGCGGCGGCGGCGGCAGCGGCAGCGGCAGCAGCACCGGCAGCGGCAGCTCAAGGCCGCGGACGTGGCAGGCCCCGGCGGCGCCTCAGAACAGCTCACTTCCGGTGCCGGGCTAGCAGGCCGTCTGGCCCGGGCGCAGGAGCCTCCGGGCAGCAGCGCGCTCCGCTCGCACGAAGGTTCCGCCCTTTCTGGGGCGGTGCCAAGCCTTCCCACGGCCCCTCCCCTTCTCCGTGCGTAACGCTCTAGACCAAAGGGGTGGGACTCTCGTTTTCCAGGCGACCCAGGTCCGGAACTTGAAATCTGAAGCTCTAACCTGTCTTCTTTCGTGACCAACCCTTCCCTTTTCCTGAGAGCCATACATGAAAAAAGGGACTCATACGTAACTACACCTCCACCCACCTCTCTGCGGTTCTGGGTGCGACTGGCCTTATGGTGAACAATTTAGGATGACTAATTTTGGGAGTAGTGGCCAGACTGGTTTTAGTGCTTCCTTGTCAGTCTCTCCTCAGGACCCAAGGCTGGGACCAGGGGCAAAGAAGCCCAGGGAATAACCCCCTAGCCAGAGGCTGAGCCTCTCGCCCTGCCCTCTCCAGGCCAGAGGACCCATGCCTTCAAACTGCCCCTTCCTCATAGCTCTGGGATCCTGTGAGTCTGGCCCATCAGGTAGATTCCCCAGGCAAGGAAGGATCTCAGCCAGACTCCCGCAGGTAGAGCCCAGGACCCAATCGCCAGTTTCCCCAACCCCCAGGTCCCTGGCTTCACATCGGCACAGTGAGAATGCTGTACAGCTGGACAGAGCCTGGGGGCTCCCCTCAGCCACACGTGGTCTGGCAGCCCTTGACCTCTCATGGCTTTAAGGAGTTGAGTGACCCAGGATGGAGTCTAGGCTTCCCTTGGTTGAGTCAAAATCCCTGTTTCCCCTCTTGAAACTGGAGGGAAGAGTCCTAGCAGGAGATGGTCACTGCTGGAGGGACGATGTTAAGGCTCAGAGGGTGTGATAGATCCAGACCATCGAGGAGCTTTGGAGAGGGTGTCAGGGAGTGGGGTCTTACAGAACTCAGGGCTGGGCCTCCGGGTAGCAACTCACCCTCCACCCCCACCCCAGCTTTCAAGACCCATAATTTCCCTCTAATGGAAAAAGATTGCAGGGGTGTGAGGGGTGGTGCTTATGGTGGAAATACTGCAGGGAACAAAGTGGGAGGGGCCCTTGGGTCTCCTGTTCTTCAAGGGACATCCCCTGATCTCAGATCTGTAGATGTACTACTGATTCTCTGGGTGATAAAATCATATCACTTCTTTCTGAGCCTCACTTTCCTCCAGTAGAAAGTGGGGACAATGACACGTTAGATATAATACAAACACAATGCATGGGGCATAGTTGTTATTTAAAGAATTCCCTGGTGTAGGCATTGAAGTTGGAGAGATTGAGGATTTGGGACAAACAGTGGAACTGTTATCCTGTTCATTAAAGTATTTGCTGGTGGAACTGAAAAGTTTTGAGTGCTGATTCTGGCATCAAGACTGTGAGGTATCAATACTGTATCCCCTACTTACTAGGTGGGCACACCCTTCTCCTCTCTGAGCTGCGATCTCCTCTTCTGTTAAGTGGGAATTGTAATAATGCCTCCTCTGGAAGGTTGATCTTGGGAGTAAATGGACCTTTGGATGTGAAACTGGGTTTGGGTTTGGAAGTGCTTGGGCCTACAGTGCTTGATCTGGGGATCAGTTTTCCCTGAGAAGAGCTGGGTTTTAGTGTGTGTGTGTGTATGTGTGTGTGTGTGTGTACGTGCACATGCGTGCATGCATGTGCAACCATCAACCTTTGAACCAACATTGGGACTGTCTCTTGGTCTGGGCACATTCTCGTTCTTTGCTGATGTCCACCAGAGGTGTGCAAAGTTCAGATTCAGTGTGCCAGGGTCCCTTCTGCATCCCCCTGTCCCCAGTGGGGGATGCCACCTACATCCTTTGTCCACATCTCCCATCAGCTCCCTCCGGTTAGTCCCAGACCCCAAAGCTAAAAATGCTTTCCCTAATTTGTGCCCTGACCTCCCAGACCCTGAACCTCCACCTCTTCTTCATCCTCCTGAGGCCTCTTCCCCCAGAGTCTTGCCCTCTGGGATTGTCAGCTGTTCCTCATGGAGGGTTAACGACTCATGGCAAGCTGAACTTGCCTCCCTCAAACGGTGACTGTTCAAAAGGTGTGACTCGGCGGAAGGAGAGAGACCACCCCTGAGCCATGCACCCTTGAGCAAAGTGCCTTTCCCTCCCAGGCACTTGGGTTTCCCTCTGAGTTCAAATCCACGGAGGGTGGGGACCCAGCTGTCCCACGGAAAAAGGCCTTGTGATGTGTACTGTGTCTGCATTTCCACGTGTGCATTTATTGTTATTGCTCAGTATAGTGTTGAAAAGGCAGACAAATCCCATTAATTACAAAGAGCACAAGCCAGAGATACAGAGAAATCAAGAGTGTACAATAAGAGCACAGTCACTTCCCAGCCCCGATTTTCCCAGAGCCCCCCAGAGCCCGGGTAGCTCGTGGAAGCTGGAGGCGGCACCATTTCCTCGCTACTCTGGTATAAAATACGTGCACACAAGAGTTAGCAAAGTGTGGCGACTAACTCCCCACCACCCCTGCCCCGAGAGGAAAGGTGAGCAGGGAGAGCACCACAGGCGTTACAAAACAGACTGAGGGAGCCAAGAAGGGCAGTCCCAAAGCAGCCTTAAAGACCTTGTTTTCCGTGGAGGGGGTGATGGCTGATGCCCAGGGCCTGGGATTCCCCCTCCCCCCACTTGGGTGAACAGGATCGTTACATCAAAATCAGGAGAGCTTGCTTTGGAACTTGGGAAAGACCTGGGGATTTTCTGCTGTTGCTTGATTTCAGCCTTGGCTCTGGAGGACCCAGAAGCCTTCAGAGAAACGCAACCCATCTCCACCCCACCCCCCATCTTCTAGTGGTGGGATCTCGGACCCTACGGAGAGAGTTTTGTGTGGGAGGCACGTCACAGGGTGCGTTTGACAGCCTCCTGTAAGTAGAGCCAGAACCACTAGGGGGAGTCATCAGGGTGGTGAGAAGGTCCAGGCAAGAGATTGCTGCGTCCCAAAGGACGCATCGCAACTGCTGAAAACTGTGAATAAAGAGCAAGAGGTGACCCTCCCCCCACCAAAATACTTCAGGAAAGGGATATAGGAATAAACATTTCTCCATGAGGAGAATTGGTAACTGGGCTCCACATTCTGGTAGCTCCAGGTCTGGGAGAGACCCCTCTTTCTCACCTGGACCAGGGCAGATGGAGGGTCCACCTCAGCACAGCCAAGGTGGGTGACTTTGGGTCCCATACTGAGATTGGGTGGGGGCTTGATGGCCTCTCCTAACGACACCCTGGCTTAGGGGACAGGTGAGATGATGGGAGGACTATCTGGCTTCCCTCAAGATTCAGGATGCCCTTTTTATTTCTCCTTAGAGGGCTATTTAGTGAGCTGGGGTGGACAGTGCTTACAATGGTGGGAAGATGTTTGCACCTACAATGAAAGGGCCCAATATTTGGAGTGAGAGGAGGGCAGGAGGATGCAGGACTCAGCAAAATTTTAAGTTTACCTGGAGGAATAGATGTGAGAATAACCAGGAAATTTTGTAAAAAAAAAAAAAAAAAAAAAAAGCAAAGGGTATTTATCCCACCACATAATGAAACATTATATAAAGTGACAATAATTAAAACTGTGTGGTTGGTGCCAGATGAGACACCCAGATAAGGGAACAGAGGAGATATTCCAGAAATAGACCCAAGTCTCTCTGAGCTGTCAGGATGTGGTAAAGGGGGAATTTCAGCACAGTTGGGGAAGAGCATCTGTTCAATAACTGGGACGTCCGGGCTGAGACAGGTCCAGGGTCCTTGTCCCAGTGCAGTCACTATCATTGGTCTGGTCTCAGAAGCAGGGGGCCCTCCTTCTTGTCCACTCTCTGCTCTGGTTGGGACAAGGGGGCAAGGGGCTATGGTGGGGGGGCTGGTGGGAGCAACCCAGGCTGCTGCTGAGTTAGGGAAGAAAACTCTTCAGTTTCCTCCCTGTCCACCTCCAAAGGTGGGTGACTCGTTGAATGGGTCCCCTGCTCTTCCGTCATCTGTTAGGGGGAGACAGATTGGTGAGCTTAGACCTTGGAACTGAATCTGCTACCTTCTCCTGGAGCCCCTGTCCAGAGGGCAGACAAGAAGCTGAGGGGATGGTGCAGTCCAAAACCAGCAAAAAGTATACATTACAGAGTATATATTTACTATGCTCTGTTTGATGTTGGTTTTAGCCTTTTTTTTTTTTTTTTAAGACCACAGACATTTCAGAACCATACTGCGGAGTAAGAAGAGTCAGCAATTGAAAGCATCACCATTGCATAGTATTAAATGAACAGAGATGGTGAGTTCTTTATTTACAGTTATTGTCTAGATAAAAAAATTCATAAAAACAGATGAATGGTCATAAATTATTTACCCCCTAATGGGGTGAACTGCCAAACGTACCCCATGCTGCTAGATATAGGACGCCGAGTGCAAGCTTTATGTACTACAGGGAGTTCTGACAAACCAATCATTTCCTGTGTGTGTGGATGTGTGTGTGCAAGTGTGAGGGTGAGGGTGTGTGTGTGTGTGTGTGTGTGTGTGTGTGTGTGTGTGAGCATCCATCATTCCTGACAAGAAAAGACCAACACTGACGTGGGGCATTCTCGGTAGCTTCCATGGCTCCCTCTCCCCTGGGCTGGGTCCCACTAGGGGAGACCCCTCCTGCTTCCCTTGCGTCCTGGCTCCAAATGAGCAGGGAGCGTGGTGTGCAAGCGGGGCTTTCCTGGTGTCATGGAATGAGGTCACAGACACAAGGTTGGAACAAAGCGGGAGATGGAGAACCTTGAAAAAGGAAACTACAAAAGACACCACGTTCCAAAGCTGCCCCAGGTTTTACAGGAGCGGGTCTTCCTTTCTCTGAGGAGAACAGTGGGCGGTATTGGTGGTATTGGTCTTGGAATCCAATAAGCATATCTGAGGGTGGTCACCCCTCGGGGGATGCAGTTTTCTCTGCTGGGTACATTCAGAGATATTTCTTCACGACATTCAGGAGATGCTCTTGCGCACAGAAGGTCCTCCTTCCAGGAAGGTTTTGCCAGGTGGGTGGGCTGACTTGGGATCCTCAACCCTCGGGTTTCTCCACAGCCATCCAGACGCAGGCCCTCCCAGCTGACTATGGCTCTTTTCCCGAGTGGCTCTCATCTTGTTTGTGGAAGAATTCTCTGGGCCTGGAGAAGGGAAGGGCCCGGGTGGACACAGAGCAACTGTGGGAAGGGTCAGTGTGAAGAATGCATTTCGCAAGCGAGGCAGAAGCGTTTGGTTTTCCTTGAAGCATGGGACATCATCGATCATGGTATTCAAAATGTCTTTTGCACTGTACAAGTTTATGGAAAAAGATCGTATGCTGAAAAGTCTCAAAGCAAACTTTGTATTAAATACAAAAGTTCTTTTATGAAAAAAGCTGATACCCACAAAGTGCTTAGCAGTTAAGAGGCTGACATACAATTAAATAAGCTCTTATTTAAGTGGGATTACTAGTGCTGTTATTGTCTCAGGGAAAAAATAACCACCTTTTCTCACCTGTGATACTGTAGGGTTTCAGAATGGCTTTCTGTCTGGGAAAGCAAGACTTGCTGTTCAAAGGCTACAGTATATATTGCGACTACAGGAAGACAATTTGGTTTAAAAAAATCACACTGAATACATCTCAATATACACGTCATAAGGTTCGTTCGGATCTAAATAGTGCAGAGAAAAAGGCTATTCTTCTTCAAAAATAAAAATAAAAGCAGCAAGCCATAATGATTCTCATCCAATATGCCAACAGCTCACTTGCTGCAATTTATAAGGAAATAAGCCTCTAAATTACTAACTGAAAAAAAAAATCAACACAATAGCATTTATAATATTGCAAAACTACCTCACTCTCTGTACAGACAGCGCCAGAGAGAATCTCTGTTTGAAATGCTCTTAGTAAACTCAAGTGAGTTTCATTGAGAGGAAAGTCTTCACCCAGTGCTTTGCCAACCCTGTCACCCTGGGGCCGGGCTGGCCATCAGTGCTTTGAGCCCAGGAAGACTTCTCTCCTCCTCCCCCTTTGTCTACGGAGCACGCTGTTGGACCCCTCAGGATGGATACTCGCTAACATTTGGCTTCTGCCTGAGCCTCCCTCGGTAGTGACATTATTGAACGGAAGTAGCAGGCAAAAATCAGAGCATGGCTATCGTAAAACATCAAGGATGCAATCCAGGGAGGTGTCTATCAGGCTGAGCTGTTTTTATAGCATCTCAGCCACCAGTGTTCTTAAACCGTACAAATAGCCGAAGACGATATCTACAGGTTTGTAAACAAATTACATTCTTCTTTTAGGACATAAATAAGTTAAAATAGAGCAATTTAAGCAGAAACAAGGCAACATGCCGGCAAAGAAACTTTATATATCCATGTGTGTATATATACATATATATATATATATATATATATATATAGACACATATATATCTACCTATCTATATGGACGTATACAGTCTTGGGGAAGTATACGTTGATATAGATACAAAGAAATGGATATAACCTTGTGAGTGTCTGAAGTTCTTCGGTTCCATTGGTGCAAATTTACTAGGCGAGTTAAGCTCTGCAATTTCAAAAAGTTGTTAAATTAACCTATACAACTGAGACCATGCTGCGCAAGCATTTCAAAAACTCACAGACCGGTGGATTGGATAAATAGTCTCAGAAAAGAGTCTGTCTGCAGTTCCCGCCTAAGAAAACAAACAAACAAACAAAAAACCCCCCCTCCCCAACCCCCGAAAAACCAAACAAGGGGAGGACCGGAAGTGTACAGTACATTCATGCAGGGGACATGGCGCCGGGCGGGTGCATGGCTGGTCCATGTCGGGTGGGAGCCAGGAAGGGCTAGTTCTGGGAAAAAACCGCTCACTCCCTTAAGCCCCCGGAGGAGATCCCGCCCTCGCCTCAAAGTGAAAAAGAGTTCAAACAGCATCGCAGCCAGAAAAAGGGTCTGTTGGGTGGAAACGGTTTTCTCGCCAGTATTTGGTTTCCTGCTGTTGCTCGTTGCTGCTTGGGTGAGTCGGGTGCCTGGACGGGTGGCTGCCCGGGAGGTGGGTGGTGGCGGGGTCCTCAGCTAAAGCGACGTCTCCAGGCTGTGGATGGGGCTCCCTGGACTTGAAGAGGTAGCTGATTTGCTCGTGTCGGTCGTCAGGTTGATCCCGCTGTCGATGGCGCTGTTGTTCTTGTTGAGCGAGGACGGCGGGCTCGAGTTCCGCTTGAGCGCGGCGTCTTCTTCCAGGTCGGTGTCGTCGATGAGGGGGATGTGGGGCTGTGAATCTTCGACCCGGAATTCGGGATGAGCCATGAAATTATGGATGGAGGTTCGAGACTCAGGCTTTTCTAGACCTTCATAGAGAGAGCTACGGAACGCCTTCACGACGCGGATCTGCAAGGGAAGCACGGGGGTGAGGAGCACTGCCCCCAGGGGGGCCGGCGGCCAAGCTCTGGGGGGCTCGGAGGAGGGGTGGGTGGGGAGAGGGGGTTCGGGCACAGCAGGTGGCTGGAATCCACAGTCGCTGGGTGTCATGAGCACGGAGAGGAGAGGGAGGAACGGAAGCGGGGATTTAGGTTGTGTTCATCCGTGAGGTTTTTAAAATGGCTTGGGTTTGGGTAAAGACTACAGTATTAGGACAGGAGGAAGGAAGGCCCATCGTAGCGATGATGGGAAACAGTGGTTAGAGGAAGCTTAGTCCACTCCAGCGGGCACCCAGACCTAGTGAGAGACTGAGCCTTGTTAACTGTAGAGCAGAGGTTCGACCATGCAGAAGGGGAGCGGGACCAGGTGGGAATAAAGGAGGAAGGAGGAGAGGCTATTTATTTGTAAAAAATTAATCTTAGAAAAACCACACGCGGTTAAGAAACCACACGACATGGAACAGATAACGTGTCACAAACAGAAAAGGAACAGGAAGGAGAGACGGTTGGATGAGCCGGGATGAGAAGGGACACACGAGGGCCAAACAGAGAAGGGCAACATCCAACCGAAGCAGCAAAGCAAACCGAAGCCAACTCGGGGCTTTCTGGGGTGCAGAGCAGAGGCAGCCAGAAAGCACGATGGCAGCGGCGACTGATGACGTTCAGGGGCACGAGCATGCTACGGGGCGGGGGGGTGGGGGTGGTCGGGAGCCACACGGCACACAAAGACGACACGCGGCTACACTTGGAAGCCTGGACAATGTGAATGGAGGTCGTTTGTACCCAACGTTTCTTCCCTTCATGCATTTGGGAGGTAAACACTCGAGTATAGACTCAAAGCCCTGGCCACTCATTGGAGTTGGCTTTGGGGTCCCTTATTTCCTGGGGTTTTTGCCTCCTTTCTTTATTTGTGCTTTGAAAACACAATACCAAAAAACGAGGCCAGAATCAGAGGGCCAAACCCAGGCCCTGGGTGGGATTCTAAGAGGGTGTGGAACTGAGCCACAAAACAGCAAGTTCTTTCATTTTCTGTGTCTCAGTTGGAAGCTGGGTTCCCTGAAGAAGGGAAGGAGGCTGGACGCTGAGTCGTCCAGGCCAGTGGGCGGAGCACTGGATCCAGAGTCGGGAAGACCCGAGTCTGCGTCCGGGCTCTGCCACTTTGGGTGCCTTGACCGCGGGCGAGCCACACCACCGGCCTGGCCGTCCCCTGTCCCGCCTCACAGGGTGCACAGGAACCGGACCCTCACTTTGAAGAGAGGCATCCCTTCTCTGGACTCCTGGGAGGGGGAGCCAAGCCTGCCATCTCAAGGGGCCGATGGGACTTGGGACAAAGGCGCCTCCTCCTCTCTTCCCAGCCCCAACTCAGAGTGGAGCCAGTGGCGGGGAAAGCAAGGCAGTATCCATGCTTCCAAGGAGCAGAGGCTCAGCCGAGGCGGCCGGGGTGCTGCGGCCGGCCGTCTGGCCTTCCCTCCCCCATATCACAGGCCTGTAGGGGGACAGGGGACTGGACAGGGCAGTTGTGGGGAGGCCCTTGTGGTCCCAGGATTTGCGGAGCTAAACCCAGAGGTAGCTCGTTGGTGGGGCTCAGGGTGGAAAGCCCTGTCCATGGGAGTGAATTTTCACAGTGACTGTGGCTAATGGTTTTAAGTGTCACAGCTCAGGGTTTGCTTGACTGTTTCAGAGAGGAGTCTTTCTAAAGCACATCATAAGCTCCTCTGCCTTTTAATTTAGAGAACACAGAGAAGAATTTAAGTTTGTCAATAAGCCTTCTTGGTCTTGTGTAAGACCCCTACAGTTTTGATTTTTTTTTTTTAAGTTTTTCTCCTTTGCTGTCAGCCATCACTTACTAGTTCTGACTTTCCCTTGTCTTCTCAAAAGCATGTCTGTCCCCTCTCCTTCTTATGTGCTATGGGCAGGGGACTCCAGGGAAACCTGCCTGGTGGAATCCTGCTTTCGGTAAGAGGCATCAGGTGCCAAGCGAGAGCCAGCCAGACGCCATGCATTAGTGCTGGTCCTCCGTGATGGCCATTTGGCTGCTCTGAGGTTTCTTTCTCCCTGGATTCCCTATTTGTGGCTCTGTAGAGATTATTCAATATTCTGATCTCTTGATAACTGGGCCATTACTCCCTTGATTACGTGAAAACAACAACAAAAAAGATGTTGCAGGCCTCAGTTTTCTTAACTGTAAAATGGGAATAATAATGATCATCGTAGCTGCTCAGCCCAGAGCCTGGCTGAATTGCAATAAGATGCCAGCCGGGAGCGCCTGGTGGAGGAGGAGGGATGGTGGCAGGACCCTGTCGTGTGACTGACAACGCGGGGGGGGGGGGATGACACACAATGAAATGTAGGCCCCTCGCCCTCCCCCTGGAATGGAGACAACAGAAAGAATGAACTGCTCTGGACAAGACTGTGGGGACAAGACTTTTCGGGACACCCCGCCACGGCCATCTCAAGTCTCCACTTCGGATCTCTCGCGGCTGAAATGGAAAAAAGTATGGGAAGAAAAAAAAGCTCTTCCATCTCCCCTCCCTGCCTGCCCTGGCGATGGGCCTTGCTGGCATGAGCTGCACTGGGGCGTGGGATGAGGGGGAAGAGAGAAAGGGCCTCGGTCTGTGGGCTTTCAGACGTTTTGGTTCCATCAGCACAAAGCGGGTGGGGAACCCCATGCCCGTTGTCGGTGGCTCTGAGGAAATGCATGGGCCCCGGTCCGGGGCGGGTTCGACATACTCGAATGTTTACCCGGCTTCAAGGAAGCCAAGAGTCTGGGATTGATTCACATTCATTTCAGGCTCAAGGTTAAAGACTCACAACCTCTTTTAATTTCACTCTCTCTTGCTGAACTCTGTGTCCAGGGTTCTCTAGCCCTCTAGGGAAACAAACACATGGAATATTCAGACAGCGGAGAGGTCTGGACTCCCCCCCAGAAGCAAGCCATTTTCTCGCCAACCCAAGGTTGCACTAAGTTAGCTACCAGAATGCTAATGAGAGGTCCAGCTTCCTTTCCTTCCCTTCTTCTTCACTTCTCCCCCTAAGAGATGCAAACTCCTTGCCCTAGCAGTCCTCAGAACCGGGAATCTGAAGGGGGAGTGGGATGGGGGATGCCCTATCTAGCAGGGTACGGCGTCCAGAAAGTGGCTGGTCTGGGGTTAGGAGTCTGATGCTCTGGGCCTGGTTGGTTTGAAGGAACAGGACCTTCACTCATGAACGTGGAGCGTGCTATGAACTTGCTAAATACAAAGGTAGCTTGAGATGGGTTAGGAATTTGTGGCAATAAGAGAGAGGAGCCCTGTAGCTTGGCCTTGGATCTAAGAGCTAAATGCTAATTCTGTTCCTGGTCACCGATGGGAAGATGCCTCTCTTCTCAGTCCCTACCAGGCTGGTGGAAACTCAAGCAGAGAAAGAGCTTCCCTGGCCTTCTAGACCCCAGAGGATTGGCTCCTTTTCACTGGATGAGGCTGTAGGAGTGGGTACTGGTTCCACAGTGGAAATTCAACCTCTGTGGGCTCTAGGTCTGTGGGCTTATCTGGGAAGTGGTGTGGGTGGTGAGAAAAATGAGGGACTTTGGAGTCAGATCTCTTGTCACTTACATACTGTGTGA
Organism: Hyperoodon ampullatus; assembly: GCF_949752795.1. Classification (NCBI taxonomy): domain Eukaryota; kingdom Metazoa; phylum Chordata; class Mammalia; order Artiodactyla; family Ziphiidae; genus Hyperoodon; species Hyperoodon ampullatus. Next base: position 7,426,714 of record NC_136923.1, on the reverse strand, counting down.
TCTTGGCCAAGTCAGTTCACTTCTCTGAGCCTCGGGGTCTTGCTCAGTTAAATGGAGGTACTGGCAGCTCCCCCCTCTTCACATTTCAGTTGTGAGGTATATGTGGAGTGAAGGATGTGCTGAACTGCTTTGGAAAATTTGAGGTGAGGCTCAAGTATAAGGCATTAGGGGTGTGCCATTAAAGCTTCTGGGAGAAAAAAAGAAACTCGCTTTTGAGTAAGTCAGAAGAGGAAAGCAAGGCAGTGGAGCAGAGTTTCCTCCAGATCATTCCAATGCCAGTCTGACCAGACAGACTGTCCTGCCACCGCATGGTATCTGTCTGCCTGGGGCCCTCCGCCTCACAGTGGTGCTGAGGGAGGGATGTGTGATGTGTTGGGGGGTTCCTCACCCCAAGTCATGAGTCAGAAGTCAGCCATGCACACGCCACCCTGCCCCAGGACTTGGTGGTCACTCCTGATAGCCCAAAGGACAGTGGTTTGACTCTTTCCAGGGCACAGAGAGCCCAGGTGTTTTCAACTCAACAGGCACCCTACTTTACTGGAGAATCCTGGGAAGAAGATCCTGCTCGGAGGAGGCAGGGGGTGGGGGGAGCCCACCTCTCCACCCACCCCATCGGGGACCCCTTCTCTTACTTCCTGGGCCCCTGCTTCACACCCTGTGGGAAGAAAGCCTTTTGGCTTCTGTAGGGACCCTGCCTGGTATCTGGAGGGCTCTCAGAGTCCTTGGAGACCAGAGGAGGTGACATTGCTATACAAACTATTCAAGCAAAGGAGGAACTAGGGGATATTTCACATCGTGACCGTGTTGACCAAAATGTGTCTGTTGAAACCACAGAGGCTGTGATCCATTTTGGAACCAGTACCCTTGAGTAAGGGGGTGGTCAGGCTTTTTTTGAGACCCCATGAAAGGGTCCCAGAAGGGACCCAGAATTACAGGCTGGATTCTACAATTGCAGGTAGGAATGCAAGATTCCTAAGGAGGCACGATGCCTGAGGGAGAGGCAAGACGGCACTTGGGTGAGGGAGTCATGCTTGATCAGCCCCTTTGGGTCCTCTGAGAAAATGATGGGTCATGGGCAAGGCCTATAGCATCCTTCTCAAAGGCTGTTCCAAAGTTGGGTCACCATGGGATAAAGGGATTAATCTGGGCTAGAAGGAGATTGGCTTAGAGATAGGAAGCAAAGGGCAGGCAGAAATGGGCATTTCTCTGAAGGAAAAGTGTTGAGAACCAAGTGTCACAGGACTGGCCTTATTGCATGGTTTTATAAAGGACAGAAGAAAAGGTTCAAGATGACTGCGCTCTTTCTTCGAGACCGGAAGAGCTAAGGTGCGGGGCCTAACCAAGGGAGAGGCTGCAGGTGCCCAGGAGTGCCGTGAGCTCCGTGTTGGCCTGGGTGAGGCACCACGCTGCCAGAAAGAGGCCGAACCAGGGAGGACGAAGAACTGGGCCTGGACCCGGAGGCCACCTTCTGGCAGTCAGGTCGGCCGGAGGGATGCAGGAGGCAATGGGGGGGCAGTGGGAACCCCGAGAGGAAGAGATCCTTTCCCCAGGTGGCTCTCCAGCCCTGAGCACTTCTGGTCTCTGCACTTCACGACCGGAGGCAGCGCTGAGCAAGGCTGGAACTCGGCTGACACAGCAGTAGGGCAGCTGGGCACGGGCCTCCCACCGAGGCGAGGGCTCTCTGTGTGGAGCGGGAGTGAGTGGGAACAAAGCATCTCCTGCTCTGAGAAAGCCTGGCAGTGACTTGCCGGTGACAGTGCCTCATGGGAACGTGACTCAGACACCATCCGCTCAAACAGGGCCTCACTTCACCTTGGCTCGTCTGGCCTCCCCATCGCTGTGTTTTCGTGCTGATGAACGAGCACAGGGGCTTTCCCCCGTTTCTGCATCCTCCCTGTCATTTTGTGGACTTGGTAGGACTGCACCCACGGAAAGGTCGTGGGACGTGAGCACACGCCACCGACAGCAACCTGTGGCTCGCGCCTCTTGTCCAAGGGCTCAGATGGCATCATTCTCACCCAGCACATGGTCCTCTCCTGCCCGGTGGCAGAGATGTGTGTTTTGGGTGTTCTGTGCTTGGGAGGGGGGTAGAGGCACCTTATAAAGTATCAAGAGATGAAGCCTGGAGTCTCATCAAAGAAGCCCAAGGGCTGGGTGAGTGAACAGACAACTTGAGAGGACCAGACTGCAGCTCCCTCGTGGTTTAGGAGGGGCTGACTAGAGACAGGGAAGGGAGGCAGGCGGTAAATAGAAACTCCTTGTGCCCTCTGGGGCCTGGAGCCATGGGGGGTTCATAAAGATCTAGACAAGGCCAGAGTTGAGAAACTTGGGTCAGAAGCCCTGGTGTGAGGAGATGAGCTCGGGGGAGGGAGGTGAGGGAGGGGGTTGGAGTCCCAGGTGTCCCTCCAATGAGGAAGGAGGAAGCCACAGGTTAGACTGGGTCCCTCGGGCCTGCTGTCAGCCAGCCAAGATGAGACCCCCACTGTGCTCTACCTGAGGTCAAGTGGAATGGTCAGGAGCCTTGTCCCTTCCAGGAAGGGCTCAGGCCTTCGCTGTGCTCCAAGCCCTGCTGCAGGGAGAAGTGTGTGTAAGGTAGCTGGTGCTATCAGATGTACAAGGAGAGAGGGCAGAAGGGGCTGAACTACTGGGTACAGGGCCTCCGGGCTGTGATCTCCTTGGGGGCCTGGGTCCCCTGACCAACTGTGACCTCTGATCTACAGTGACCCCTCTGGGCTGGACCTCACTGTGGCTGACTGTGACCCCTCAGAGCCTTTCCTCCCTTGACCCACAGTAACCCTTGGCCTGACTTCGACTGCAAGACTGTGATCTCCTGGCCAACTCTGACCCTGGCCCTCACGAGCCAGGCTTTTCCTGACCGGGTATGACCCTACACTGATTGGGATGCTCCACGCCCCCCAGCTGACTGCTCCCCCTTGGCCACTGTGACCCTGTGGGGGACTGTGACATTCGATCACTGAAACCTCCCTGACCGACGGTGATCCTTTGACTGACTCAGACTTTTTGACTACTTGTGACCCTCACGACCCCATGACTGCCTGGTCATAACCCCTGACCCTGACCCCAGCCGACCCTGACCCGCTAAGGGACTGCCACCCCGTGCCTGGCTGTGGTCTGCTGACCGCCTGGGACTCTCCTCAATGGCCGGGGCCCCTCAGCCCCCTGGGCCTAATCACGACCTCCTGCCCCCCGAGTCCCTGGCGCCCCGGCCCCTGCCCTCCTGCCCGCCCGGCGCTGGCGGCGGTGGCACCCGAGGCGGTAAGGATTCACACTCACGCCCAGCTGCAGCAGGAGGAAGGCTGGTCGGAGAGGAAAGAGCATTGGACAACGACACGCGACTAGGGCTAGAGAGATTGGCTACGTCCTGGCTCTGGCTGGTGACGGAGGATTGTCTCCGCAGGGCTCCCTGAAAGGAGGCCCCGCTCTTGAAAGTATTGACTACTTCAATCTGCAACGGAGGAGAGAACGAGACAAGTTGCGAAAAGAATGGACACGACAGCTACACGACTGACAGGCGCCAGGCCACGAGGACAGCCGCAGCCACGGCAAGACAGCACGCCACTTAAACCAAAACGACAATACCAGGCACGATCCAAGGCTCTGAGAGACGTCTGCTCAGCTCGGGCACCTGGGGTCCCCAGGGCCCGGTTGAGGGGGGAGCCACAGGGGCCCGGCCTTGGTCCTGCTCTAGTGACTCAGGGGCCAATGGGCTGGGCTGGTGGCCGCGGGTGGGGCGTTAAACATGGTGTTTGGAGGCAGAGGGGGTGCTCAGCCCTTGGGACCAGGCGTGGAGCCACAGTGGTGTGCTGGGAGCTCTGGGGTGGACAGACCCTGGCCCAGACCCCAGCTCTATCACTTATGAGCTAGACGGCCTTGGGCAAGTCACTGCCCGGCGGCAGTTCCTTGTCCTTCAGAAGGGGCAATGCCACCTACCTGGCAGGGTTAGCTGTGAGGGGCAAAGCACTGGCCCACTTAGTGGTCCGTAAGAGTCAGGCTAGATAGGACTCGTGCTCACTCAAGAAACTACAGTCCCATTGTCCTCCTCAAAGGCTTTGTGGCCAGGCTGGTGACAGCACCAGGGCTGTGTGTGTGCTGAGAGCTGCCAGGCTCGCCTGGGAAGTGGGGGATGGGGGCTACCCGGAGAGCTAGTCCCGGAGCCCAGACTGCTGTCTGTCAGGAGGCTCTGGGTCTGCAACCTGCTCCCCGACCCAGCGCCCAGAAAGGGCTGTCTCCTGAACCTCGGCTACCCCTAAAACTAGGTGCGGGGCACACTGACCTCTCAGGGGGCTGGGAAGGCCCATGAGATAATGTTTGGGACAGTCCCTGTAGGGTGTGAGGCAGCCCAAGCGACCTGTTTTTGTTGCACTAGGTGGAAATGCAGCGGTAGGCCACGTAGGACTGCAGGACCGCAGGCCCAAGGTGGGGGGCCCTGACGCACTTCCCAGAGCGTGACGGGGGCAGGGTGGCCATGAACGTCCCAGCACAGCTGTCCCAGGCTGGCTGGGCAGGAGACTGAGCCTCTCTCGATTTCCTGGTCCTTCTGTTCCTCATCCTACAGGGCTGTGAAAGCACCCCGAGAACTGCAACCCTGACCCAGGGAGAGGGGCCGTGTGGGAACACGGGGGCTGCATGTTCGTGGCGTGTGTCACGTGGTGGCCACGCAGTCCTGTTCTGAGGCAGAGACCTGCTTCTGGCCGGACACACATCCCGCATGTGTGCTCTACATGTGTGTCCTTGGGGTGTGTGTGCGTGCGTGTGGTGTGTGTGTGGAAAACCAAGCTTTGGTCCCCAGAACTGACTCAATGCCCCAGTGGGGGCTAGGAGAGTGTCTGAAGCCCCCCCGTGGAGGAAGATGTATGTGCATGTGCACAAGCCCGCACCGCAGGCCTGACCACGTGGCTGGGAGAATCTGGGGCCCACCCCGGCCTGAAGCTGCCATCCTGGCCTCACGTGGATCAGTCTCCAGCTTCGCCTGACCCTCCTGGCGGCGCCCCAGCAACCCTGACAGGAGCCCCTCACTCACCTCGGCCCTCAGGGTCACCCCTCCTCCACCTTAGGGGCACCCCCTGCCCCCCGCCCCAAAGCCCACAGTGGGTGTGACCCCAGTCCGACCCCGGCCAGGTGGACAGGGAGGTGGGGCCTTCCCAAGGAGGCCGCTCTTCAGCAGCCACGCAGTGTGTGTGTGGGGAACATGGGTGCACCGGAGGCTGGTGAGATGGCGAGAGCGGGTCTGGGCCCACCCACACCCCCTCATCCCCATCACCACCCACCCCGCCAGGCACGGGCCCAGCCCCAGGAGCCGCCTGTACCTGGGTCTGGATCCGGTTCAGGCCTCGGAACCACAGGATCTGGCCCCGCCGCAGCTCTCGCTCGGCGTGGTCTATCTCCTCCACGTCCTCGTTCAGCTCCTCCTCCGGGATCTCCTCCTTCTGCGTGAGCCTGCCCGCCTCCTTGAGGAACTTGAGCCTGCTGGTCGGGATGGTGGCGATGACCTGCAAGGGGCCCGGCTGTCAGCGGAGGGGTCGGCCTCCCCACCTCCCTCCTGCTCTTCTTACCCACTGACCTAGTGACGTTCGACTCACTCCTTAACTCGTCTCACCCCTTCCTCAAGTCAATCTTTAGATTTCTTTTTAATTTGCTTCTTAATTCACTCACTCATCCAGAGGCAGGGGGAAATCGTGGGAAATCTGGGGAGTTGGACACGTGTGACTTTGGATACCCCAGACCTTACAAGTCCTGTGACTTTGGGCAAGTCATTTAACCTCTCTGAGCTCCGGCTTTCCCATCTGGAAAGCTGGGAACAGTTCTCAGAGTTGGAGATGGTGTGTCTAAGTCACTGGCCCTCAGGTCTCTGGCTTATTCTTCCTGAGGTCACTGGGTCCTGGGGTGCCCAACCCTGGGCAACAGGGGCTCAGAGCTTGCGTGCCTTGGGGGCAGTCAATCCTGGGACTCTTGGAATGGCTGCCCTCCCGGAAAGGGAAGGCAAAGTGGGAGGGGGATACGCCTTTGTTCTTACTCTTCCTCCAAAGGGCTTGTCCTGGGGCTGAGGCCTGAGCGGCAGGCCCTGTGGGAAAGCTGAGGTGGCAGAGGTCAGAGGCCCCTGACATCTCCTCTAGGGACTGACAGGGGCTTCCCTGCACACTCTCAGGGGTTCCCCGGGGGTTTAAGGTGGGCCTTGCCCATTGGCATCTTCCTTAGGTGTTAGGAACCTGCTCATCCAGACGCCGAGGGCTCCCTGAGGGATTGTCCAGTGGGACAAAGATGCCCAGGCCCTGAGGGTGCCCAAGGAATGGCATTGTTAAGTCAAATCTAGCTTATCAACTCTCCAAAGAAGCTCCAAAGTTTAAAGAAGATTGTTCTGAGTGAAACTAAATTTTATTCTTTACCTTCTAGTTCATTTCTCTCACTGGAATTTCCCACTCTAGACTGGGAACAGCTTGAAGGCAAGACCAACGTCTTAGGCCTGTTGGGGCCCCCACTGCCTGGATCCAGCTCCGGGTACCATGTCCTGGTCAGGCGTCTTTGAGCTGCAAGCTGTGAGTTCCATGATGGTGTGTGTGCGTGTGTGTGTGCATGTGCCTGGTGGGAGAACGTTCTGGGGTCACGGCTAGAAGGGCCTCTAGAGAGGATCCAGCCCAGGGTTCCCCGAAGCTGGGGAGGGCCACAGATGGCTGCAGACACAGCACTGTGATGCAGCAGGGTTTGCCCCTCTTATGTTCCCTCTGAGCTCTCTGAAGGAGCCTCTGCTTGGTGTCACAGCACCTACTAATGCTCTTTACAACAAGCCGGCTTCGAGCTCTGAGCCTTGGCTGGCCATGGCATCTAGTTAGACTTTAATAACATCGTGCTTGTTACATTTTTTTTTGTTAGCTTCTGTTTATGACAAGTGATACTGATTTTCCAATCATATCTGTAATATGTTACCTTTTGAAATAAACTTCAGTTAGAAAAACAGATGTGATTAAAAGAGAGTATCAAGTAAATAACAGGATCCGCGGGGTGTATAGACAGAAGCAAAAATCACAGTGGCGATACCCAAATGACCAGCATTCGAGACCTGGGCCAACCCCCCATTGCTCCGGTCCCCAGAGACGGGGAGGCCCTTGCCCGGGGCCAGACAGCTAATCCATGGAGGAGCCATGACCCATTCCTGGGGCTCCTGGATTCCCCGTCCAGCACGCTTTCCCTTCCCCTGCTGAGAGGCCCCTCCTGCAGCTCCCCCAGCACTCACCTGGCCCCAGACGAGCTCTCCTAACCCGATGAATATGCACCACATCCACTGGTCCAGCTGCAGCGGAGAGCAGCTGAACGGTTTCCCACCAAACTGCACAATCACTATCTGGAGGTCACAGGGAGCAGAGAGAGAGACAGAGGGACAGGCCATCAGGGGCCAGCTCGGAGGTCTGGGCTCTCAGGGCACTGCTGAGGGGCCCCGGCTGCCCGCTGCCCTCTGCCCACCCCGGCCAGGTCAGGGTGGGGGCCTGGTACCTGGATGGTGAAGGTGCCCAGCACAATGGTGCAGAAGATGGGGTTCCGGAAGATGCCGTCGAAGACGTTGCGCTCGCCGTGGATCTTGCGGGCGTTGATCTCGTTGAAGAGCTGCATCATGACGAAGGTGTTGAAGATGATGGTGTAGTGCTCGGAGGGCGGCGAGTGCAGGGGTGCATTCCTCCCGCTGTCGATCTGGAACATCTTCTCGCCTGCCAAGCCGAGAGGGCGGGAGCCGGGCTGAGGGATGGAGCTGGGGGGACGCCTGGCCCTGCGTGGGGGCCTCTTCTGAGCAGCCGGGTGGGTCACCCAGATGCGGGAGGTGCTCTCTGGACACTGGGGGACAGGTGGGCCTGAGCTGTGGGGTGTAAGTGAAGGGGTAACAAAACCCTTTCTCCTCTAGGGGAGAAAGGCCTTGGGTGGACTTTCTTCCACTTTTTCTGCAGAAATCTGATAAAGGTGGGAGGCCAGCTGTGCTACAAGGCGACAGGGCTTATAAAAAGCAACCCCTGGTTGGCAAACTCATCCGGACTGGGAGGTCGTAGAGTGACCTCGGAATACCTGGCGGGAGACCACAGCTTTGGGTGCCCCCCAAAAGTCTTTCTGCTTGTAACTGAGCACGTCCTTGCTGAGACCTCTGGAAGCGCAAGGGGCTGTTACAGGAGAGACCAGTTCCTGCATGGAGGCTGGAGCTTCCAGGCCAGGCTGGCTCTGGACTCACCCAGGTGGCCTAATTCTCTGTCACAGGAGCTGCCACGTGGCGGTGTGTGGGGGACACAGCCCCGGGCTGCTGTGTGGACACCCACCCACGGCATGCCTGATGCCATCCTGCGTCCTTTTGCAAAGCTGCATGAGCTGGTGCTGGGAGGGCTTGTGGGGTTTTCTGAGTGTGAGGATCTAGCTGAGTCCAGGACCACCCAGAGCAGGCGCTCAAGTGGGGAAGCCAGCGAGTAAAGCAGGAGCCCACCACGCCCCCTCTCTCCCCAGCCTGACAGCTTTCTCCGAGGCTCTACTAATCCTGCATTCCCCAAACATCCTCCAAGGCTTTTCATGATCATCTTTGCAACCGCGCTGCCAACACAACGGAAGGGAACTGCACTTTGAGGAATGGGATCGTGCCCCATCCCCATCTGGGCTTTGAGGGCAAAGGCTCGTTGGCATTGAAAACCCAGCTCAGAGAGGCTCTGGGGACTCCAAGCTGGCCCCAACCTGCCGTGCGGCTGTGGGCCAGCTCCTGCCCGCCTCTTGGCCTCTCCAGGTGCCAGGGGTGGGCTTTGCCCGGATCATCTCTGAAGCACCCTGGAAGCCAGGCCAGTCTTAGAACCAGCTAGGGTGCCACCTCAGACCGGCTGCGTGCCCTTGGGCAAGTCACCTCCCCTCTCTGTGCTCGGTGCCCTCATTGTCATGGGGGTTGGTGGTAGAGGGTCCTAAATAGAAGTGTTGTGGAAACAGCTGGCGGGTAGGCAGGCATGCGGCTCTTTTCTGAGGATGGCGTGGTGGGGATCCTTCCAAGTGTGGGAGCAATGAGAGAAGGGGCTGGTCACTCCCCCTAGAGCTGCAGGCTCCTGTGGGGCTGGCGTGAGGCACCACCTTGCACTGTGTACACAGTGTCTGGAGCTGTCATCAGTGGAAAAATCCCTGGCTTTGGAGTCAGCCAGACCTGGGGCAGGGCCAGTCTCTATCCAAGATTTGCTGTGTGACCCTGAGCAACTAACGTCACCTCCCTAGGCCTCCATTACCTCACCAGCAAACAGGCAGGCAGCTGTGAATCCAGAGCACTGGGTCTGGGCCATGGCGTCCCCGGTGGGCAGGGTGGGGGACTCACCAACAAACAGCAGGGTGAAGATGAGGGTCAGCTGGTAGACGGCGTGGCCCAGGATGTTCTTCATCATGGTCCGCGAGATGAGGGGCTTGTTGCGGCCGTACGGCTTCCTCAGAAGCAGGGCCTCCGTGGGGGGCTCGGTGGCCAGCGCCAGCGAGGCGAACGTGTCCATGATGAGGTTCACCCATAGCATCTGCACGGCCTTCAGAGGGGAGTCCTGGGGACAGTGAGTGGACAGGGGGCTGTCATGGGGCGGCCGGCCCAGCTGCTGGCCCCAAGTGCCTGCGGTGGGGCTCCTTCCTGAGGCGTCAGCAGCTTCCCACCGGAGCCTTGAGGCTGGCTCTCCCCGTGGGTCTTCCTCAGCTGGCCCACCCCCTGGGCTCCAGAGCAGGCGTGGCGCAGGTGTGCTAGGCCTTCCCTGGGGAACAGCCTAGACCCGCCCACTTCAGACCTGTCTTCTCCCACAAGGAGAAAATTGAGCCCCAGGCCCGATGGCCACCAGTTCCACAGCCCAGCCCCCATAAATACAGCCACATCCCCGCCATCTTCCCTCCTCCTCCTCTCCAGCCCCCGTCTGGACGAGCCTCTCTTCCAGGCTAAGGTCACGACCCTCCCACAACCATCTCCCGCCCAGACCCCACCTCCTCTGCTTCCCGCTGCCTCTTTCCTCTCGACCACCAATGGCTCGGGCCTCTCCTATCCCACAAACAATGCCTGGGACCCTGTCCCTTTTTTACTACCACCCAATTTCTCTTTACCTCTTATGTTTACTTTAAGCAATTATTATGTGTGTCTGTGATGCCAAAAATAATGTATTTTCCTGGTAGAAAATTTGGGCAAGTGAGGACCAGAAGAAGCTAAAACTCATCAACATTCACCATTTACGGGTTCCCACTGTCCACATCCTGGTGTGGATCCCCACACTTCTCTCTGGCTGAGACAGGGATCACATATTCATACTGTCTGTGCACAGTCGTATCATGTGGTCTACACTGCCCGAGCACCTCCTCCAGGAAGCCCGCAGATCCTATACACCCAGCAGCCTGGACTGAGCTGGCTCCTGAGGCCCCTCTGCCTACACCTTACACACTCACTCACCTCCTAGATATTTATCACCGCCCCTCCTCCAGGCCACCTCTCCCGCCTCTGCCCGGGCTCAGTCACACTCCCCACTCCCCTCAGCTTCCTCCTGCCCATCAGCCTCCCCTATGCACCTTGGGGTCAGGGCCCCCATCTCCCCACCAAGGCCTTCACAACCCTGCCACCAACTCAATCCAAGACCTCAGGCAAACTGACGGTCCCCTTGGCACCTCAGTTTCCTCATCTGGCACCAGCAGGTCTCCAAGAAGCCCAGTGGGAGCGGCTGTACCATGGGAGTGTCCCTCAAGCCACCACTAGAGGGAGCCTCTTGTCCACAGAGCAGGAAACAAGGCCCTTATGAGCAGAAGGGACCCCCGCCTCCACCCTGCCCTAGGCACCCCCCAGGGCTCTCACTCTCAGGGCTGCCACGTGCACCCTCAAGGGCTCAGAGTACAACAGAGAGGACAGCATTCCCAGGGCCACACAGCTCTTCAGGGCAGTGCTGGCCTCTGTTGTGCTCTTATGGGCAGGAGCTTGCCTGCCCACCTGGTTCTGGGAGGGGCCAGGCCTCGGAACACCTGCCCTCTCCTGCCCCTGTTGGGGTGAGGGAGGAGGCTGCGGGAGCAACGTCAGGTGCCTGGCAGGCCCATCCTCTGAGGCTCGGTTTCTGCCTCTGTGAAATGGGGATCACCACAGTTCCCGCCTCGTGGGGTGGGTGAGGAAGCAGTGAGGCTGCAGGTGTTGGGGCCTGCCTGTCGGCTCCACGAGGCCCAGGAACCCAGGCACAGAGGCCTTTCCCAATGCACTCCATGCTGGGGTTGAGGCTCCCAGGGCCCTGCCAGCTCAGCGACCCCAGCTGGCTGCCTGTCCTGTCCCGGCCTCTCTCTGGCCCTTTATGCGGCCAGGGGTCCTGCCTTCCCTTGACGATCACCTCTCCTGCCTCTTGGAGCAAGGGCCAGGCCTGTGCCCGGGTCAGGCAGATGGGGAGGTGGGCCTGGCATCTCCACTTGCTGGGTGACCTTGGGCAAATTCTGCCACCTCTCTGAGCCTCATTTCCTGCACCCTGTGGGGCTGGAGCCTACGTGGGTGGGTCTGTGATGCAGTTCCTGGCCCCCAGCGTGCAGGTGTGACGGACGATCTGGGACACCCCGTGTGGGTGTCCGCCCTCCCCAGGCTTCGGCCTGCGCCACCCTGCCCGCCCCTGGAGGACCCACCTGCGTGATGCAGGCGCCCGTGAAGGCCACGATCACGGCCACCACGTTGACCGTCAGCTGGAACTGCAGGAACTTGGAAATGCTGTCGTAGACATTGCGGCCCCACATCACCGCCTTGACGATGCTGCTGAAGTTGTCGTCCGTCAGGATGATGTCCGAGGCCTCCTTGGCCACATCTGTGCCTGCAATACCCTGTGGGGATGGGGACAGGAGCCTGGGTGGGGTGACCGGAGAGGCCGGCAGCGCTGGCGACACTGTCCTCACCCCTACACCAGCCCCTGCACACACACACACCCCCCCGCACCGCCAGGCCGCACGAGGCGTGCACGAGTGTGCACACGCATGCACACCACAGCCCTGCTCCTCACAGACCCAGCCCTGAGGCCAACGGTCTGCCTTCAGGAAGGGGGGACCCTCCACTCCCTCCCCCTCCCTCCCCCAGACCCATCACTACAGGAAGCCCCCTCTACCCTTCCAGGGAGACCCGGAGGCCAGGCCGAGCCTCAAGAGCGCTGGGAGCATCAGGTGGACGGAGGGTGGGTGGAGTGTGCACTGGGGGTGCTGCACTCCCTGCCGGAGGCTGTGTGGTCCACGCCCCCCGAGCCCCCTGCCTGCGGGCTCCTGCCGGACGCTGCCCCGGGCCCCCGTGAGCTCCTACCATGGCGAAGCCCACGTCGGCCTTCTTGAGCGCGGGCCCGTCGTTGGTGCCGTCCCCCGTCACGGCCACCACCTGCCGCTGCTCCGTGTGCGTGCTGTCGATGATGCCTGTGGGTGGGATGAGCATGTACTGGGGGCCCTGGGACTCCCAGCGGGGCGGGGACAGCCTCCTCTCTGGCCCCTGCCCTGCCGCCCCCTCCCGTCGAGCTTTTTCCCCACACCTGCAGGGGACGTGGGGCCCCTGGGTCCGGGGCCGGCTGCGGTCCTCTGTGGTCTGGGCCTGTCGCCTCTCCAGCATCCTCTTTGCTTTCTGCAGCCTGTGGCCACAGTGGCAGCCGCCCTGGCCGGACGCACCTCCCCTCTGCCTATACCCCAGGGGCCCCTCTGTCCTCCTGGGGCACCAGGGTTTGGCCGGGGGGCCTACTATCTGCTCCCTCAGCACCTACTGCCTGGGGGTGGGGCGGGCGGTGTCAGTCACACCCGAGGAGGCCTGGGCTCTGCCATTTGCCAATGACTGCTCTGCAGACGTTCATTCTCAGTAAAATCTTCAGCAAATAACAGAGTGAACAGATGACACACGGCTCCTGTCACTGCTCTGGGGCCAGTAGAAAAGAAGGCGTGACAGAAGTCGTCACTGGGTGTGTGTGGAGTTTGCGGGGCCCCAAGCAGAGACATCCATGGCAGGACAGAAACTCGGGTGTCAACCTTGATACATCCCTGTCCCATTCCACACATCAGATGCATCACTGTGTCTGCGGGTCCTACAGTCCCGAAGCCCCACTGGGATCCTTACCCTCCTCTCTGCCCACCCCACATGCAGCACCTCCACTCCCCCCTCCCTAACGCCAGGCTCCCCTCCAATCTTCACAGCAGCCCCAGGGCCTTTCTCTCTGACACCTGAGTCTGAACCCGGCCCCCAGCACCAGCTGAGAGTCATGCTGTCACTGCCCTCGCCTCAGGATGACGTTCTCAGCTCTACCCACTGGGTCCTCCGTGGTCACCCCCACCCATTCTCTGATCTCTTCCCTCCCCCAGCCACCCCCAGCCTGTGCTTCTACCATGGGAACGGCTCTCCGTCCCATGCAGCTGGCCACCTGCCCGTCTTTGAACAGAATGTTCCCTGGGCCAGCCGTCCCCGTCACCCAGTCCCCCGGTCTCAGTCCGGATACTGCTTTCCCTGGGAAGCCTTTGTGACACTCTGAGGTCCCCCGCCCACACTAATCAGGTCACTGTAGCTCCCACACATGTGTCCTGCAATTGGCAAACCGCAGCAGCCTCTGGAAGGAGGGAATGAGTTCCCTGACCTGGGGCACTGTACCCCCAGACCCTGTCTCCCCCCAGCTCCCTGCAAGGGTCAAAGCTCCACCCTCTTCAAGGTCTGGCTTCAGGATGTGTGCACCGGAAGTCCTCCTGGCCGCTCCCCCAAGCTGCTCTGCTGCCCCGGATTATCCGATCTCTGTGCACTTGGCATTTGAGGCCTTCACCCCGCCGGTTCCCTGGGCCCGCCTGGGTGCTTCTCCGAGGCAAGGAGGGGGCCAGTTTTCCCCTGTGGCTCCCCAGGCTGGCCCAGCTCTCCTACGGCTCCCGACAGAGGGGGGAGCTGCAAGAGCCCCTTCCCCCAGACCTCCTTCCTCCACCACCAGTGCTGACACGCCCCGCAGTGCATGGTCCCCAGGGACCTCCCTGTGGCCGACTCCTATGGTTCCTGTCCTGTCTCTGGACCTCTCAGCAGCCATTCACACCGTGGACCACGCCTTCCCGCTCAGCAGGCCTCCTTCCTCGGCCTGCTTGTCCCCTGGCCCCTCTGGCTGCCTCTTCTTGGTGACAGACCCGCTGACAGGTCTGAGCCTCTGCTCACCGCTCAGGTGGGAGGTTCCTGGGTCCAGCGGCTCCTCTGCTTACCCCCGCTCGGCACACCCCACCTACGTCTTCCTCGGGGGCCAGCTCTCTCTCCTGAGCCCTGACTCCATGGACATCTCCACTTGGAGGATGTCAGAGGGCCTCCAGCTCGGCCTCCTAAAGCAAGTGCATTAGCTTCCCCTCAAATCGGTCCCTTCCTGTGCGACTCCTGACACCTAGCTGCCCCCTTGTAAACTATGCAGCAGGCTCTCAAGCAGGTATAGACTGAGCAATCCCGGACTCCCCTCCCCCCGATCCCTCCACCCAACCTGAACAATCGCCGGGCCCAGGCCCTTCCTGCCCACAAAGAGTTCTCAGACCCGTCCCCTTCCAGTGCCCCTGCACTGTCACCACCCCTGCCCAGGTGTCACCGCTCACAGCTGGACAATCCTGGTGGGCCCTGTGCTTCCAGGCCACTCTCCACACAGCAGCAGGGAGGGAGCTTTCTAAAACAACATTTACCCTTCAAGGCCCTCCCTCGGCTCCCCACCTGGGCTAACTGTGCAGGTCACCGCTTGGCGTTCAAGGCCCTACGTGATCTGATGCTGGCACCTCCTTCTCTGGCCTCCTCCTCTTGTCTCTCTCTCTCGCTTGAGGCTCCAGCCCAGCCAAGTGAACTTCTTTCAAGTCCTTGAAAGTGCCTGGAAATCTCTGCCTCTGGGCTTTCATAGTGTAGTTCCCTGTCCTGCCTGAAACACAGGCCCTTCCCCCTGGCCCCCCATCCCACCTTCCACAGCCTGCAATATGACACCCTCCCCAGCTCGAGTTAGAGGCCAGCAGAGGGCCCAGATCACCCTTCTCTTCCACCAGTGCAGCCTTTAGCTCTACGTAGGGAAACCACCTATTCAATGTCTGCTGGATAAAACCTGGACCACAAATTCCAAGACGGGAGGACCACGTCGGCCAAGACCTGGGCCTGGCAGTAAACATTTATGAAGAGAATGAGTGAATGAGTGAGTGCATGATTGAATAGGAAATGGGGATGGGTTGGGGGTGGTCTCCTGCTTGGGTATCTGTGGTTCTGGGGCTTTGTGTTTCTGTTCCAAGGCCAGATCTGCCTTCATTAATGTCTTTGGGCAGCACCCTTGGGAGAGGAATCCAAGATGCCCTAGGGATGACCTCAGCCAGAAACCTTCCCCCTACGGCCATTTTACAGATGGAAAAATTGAGCCCTGGGGCTGGGCACTTGCCCAAGGCCGCAGAGCAGGGCAGGGGCAGAGTCTGGATTTAAACCCAGGCCTATGGGACTCTGAAAGTGCCCAGCATCTGACCAGCTAGATGGGCTCAGCGAGGGGTGTGCCCTCTCCCTGGAGGGAGTCAGGGAGGAAGGACGCTGGGTTTTGGCTCATTTCTCAGATTGCTATTCCCAGGACAGCCCATTCCCGGCGTCCTGGTTACACATGTCAGATAGCATCCTTAGAGAACAGGCAGACCAAGGGTCTCAAACTCACAAGCTCTGGGGTCAGACTGAGAACATAAGTAAATGAAATGGGTGGAGTGTCAGACAACAGTGGTTAAGACGGCATCACATGGGAGGAAGCAGGCTCTGTATAAAGTCATTCAACTTGAACATTAAAAAAGACCCACCACCCAAATAAACTCGTCTGTGGGCCCCATTCAGCCCTCAGGCCATGAGTTTTGGCCCCTGGATAGGCAATCCCATTGCTGCCCATGGGAGGTGGGGCCCAGGTAGCAGATTCGCCACCTCCTTATTTCACTGTGGCCCTTAACAGGGGCCTCCCAGGGTGTCCCCAGGTGCGGGGAGCCCCAGGCAGGAGCCCCTTCCATCCTGGAAAGAAGCTGAAGGCGCCAGGACAGGAAGGCCCGGGGAGGCCTGGCGCCTGGGCCTCAGAGCTGCCCGTGCCCGCCCAAGTCTTACCTTTGACCAGGGTATGCTTGTCTGTCGGGGAGGAGCGAGCCAGCACCCGCAGCTTTGGCCAGATCTTGTCGATTCGCTCCTGCTCAATCTGGAGAGGGATGGGGGAGGGGCGGGTCGGTGGGGTCGGGGAGAGAAACTGAGGCCCAGAGAAGGGAGGGGACTTGCCTCGATCACTGGGCTCTGGGTGGCACACTGGCTGGCTGCCGGAGCTTCATGCATGCCCGTGCCTCCCAGCTCCCCATCCAAGTCCTGCCCTCTGAGGACCCTCTGCACTGGGCCACATACCTCCCCTTTCTCGTTGCGGATTCTCCGGTTGAACTCCTTGCCCTCAAGGCACAGGAAGTCCTCCCCAGGATGGATGATGCCACACTTGATGGCGATGGCCCGGGCTGTGTTGATATTGTCACCGGTGACCATGCGGACAGTGATGCCTGCTCGCTGGCACTTGCGGATGGCTTCCGGGACCTGGGTGGGAGGGCATGTGCCATGGAGTGGACATCATCTCGTGCAGGCCCTCCCTGCCCTCATGGATTCCAGAGTGAGCCCTGCTCACAGGTAACGCCACTGTGAGGGGCCTAGATGACCAGGAGGTACTGATGGCACACAGACCATCTCCTCCTTTCCTGTGCCCATGGCAGGCATTGTTAATCCATCATAGCACCCTCTGATGAAACCCTGATGTGGTCTCACAATTGTTTTCTGCACTGTCCCAGACAGCCACCACCTATCACCCGTGATACTGCATCCTAAGATGAAACCATTGGCTATCCTGACCTGGACAAGGACTTTGAGAAAGACCACAATAAACGTCCTCTTGGATATGGTCCCAGGCAAGAGTACAGAACAGTCCACTGCTGAACAAGATCTTGACCCTGCTTCATCTACATGCATATTTCCTGCAAACTCAACGATAAATATGTTTGTGTGTTTTCAGTTTTTTGCCAGGGGGGCGGGCAGGGGAAGGACATTGCATTTTAGGACAATTTATTTATATAATGTGACATTGGCTTAGAATAAATGCGAATGATTAGGCTTTGTGTAAAACATGACATCTCCTTGTGAGAGTAAGGGCTGCCTACTGCCCTCTTTGTAATAATAGACTGACATCTGGGCCATTTAGGCCAGAGCAGACCTAGCCAATCAGAAGCTGTCCACCCCCACCTTTGCAGGGCGCTGGATCTGCCCAGCAATTAGGATGCAAAAACCAGCCTGGAATCTTAAAAAAAAAAAAAGGTTCTGAAGAACCTAGGGGCAGGACAGGAATAAAGACACAGATGTAGAGAATGGACCTGAGGACACGGGGAGGGGGAAGGGTAAGCTGGGATGAAGTGAGAGAGTGGCATGGACATAGATACACTACCAAATGTAAAACAGATAGCTAGTGGGAAGCAGCCGCATAGCACAGGGAGATCGGCTCAGTGCTTTGTGACCACCTAGGGGGGTGGGATAGGGAGGGTGGGAGGGAGAGGCAAGAGGGAAGGGATATGGGGATATATGTATACGTACAGCTGATCCACTTTGTTATACAGCAGAAACTAACACACCATTGTAAAGCAATTATACTCCAATAAAGACGTTAAAACAAAACAAAACAAAACAAAAAACCAGCCTGGAGCTGCCATGGCCCTTCACACACACCACAGATCAACTGAACAAGTGATTCTGACCCAGTGACAAATAACAAAATAATAAGGCAATATTTGCTGTAAAACGTCCTTCAGTGGGAGAGGACATGTCAAGGGCAGAAAATCCAGTTGTACTGAAAGTACTTTAGAATCTCAGACCTGGTGGGAAGGGGGACCTGAATCCAACCCTCCTCTTCTACATCCTGGGGTCTGAGAACTCACTTCCACCCCGACCCTGACAAGTCACTGCTGAGGGAGTTTAAAGGTGTCATGGGCTGAATTGTGTCGTTTCCCCGCCCCCTCCCCTCCCCCACCCCAGAAAGCTCTGCACACCCAGTACCTCAGAACGTGACCTTCCTTGGAGACAGGCTCTTTATAGAGGTAATCAAGTTAAGATGAGGCCATTAGGGTGGGCCTGCATCCAATGTGACTGGTGTCCTCATAAAGAGGGGAAATCTGGACAGAAACACACACACAGGGAAGACATCATCATGGGAAGAGGAAGGCAGAGATCTGGGCGATGCTGCTACATGCTAGCCGTGCTGAAGACTGCCAGCATGTCACCGGAAGCGAGGGGAGAGGCCTGCGGCCGAGCCTCCCTCAAAGCCCTCAGAAGGAACCAACCCTGCCGACACCTTGATCTCAGACTTCCAACTTCCAGAACCAGGAGACAATGCAATTCTGCTGTTTGTGGTACTCTGTAATGGCAGCCCTAGCAAAGAGTACAAAGAGTTAGAACGCTGGTCCAAAACCTGACTGCGGACAACTTATGCCCACCGGTCCCTTTCTGCGCTCAGAATTTTAAGAACAAGAACTGACACTGAAAGTATCTTGCCTCTATCCACATCCCGTCCACACCACCATCTCAAGCACAGGTCACTGCCCAGCCCCTTCCCAGTCTCCCTGCCTCTGGCCTCGCCTCTTCCATCTTGCCCCTACCCTGACCACCAGCTACCTGCCCCAAGTTTAGCCTGTGTGCCGCTCCCTTTCTGGGCCTCCACCCCGCCGCTGGTAGAGAAAATCCCAACTCCTGAGCACGGCCATTCTGCGGTGGAGTGAGAAACAAATGCCGGGGACAGGCGGGGCCTAGGTCAAGGTTGGGGGAGGCCCCTCCAGCTCCCCGAGTTCTCTAACAGACCGGCTCTGTGGTGGCAGATAGCGATCTCCCTGCTGTTGAAGGGCTGGAGCCGGGCGAGCTGATCATGGGCCTCCTCTCAGTGTATTTCCAGAGTCTGGGGAGGAGCCTTCTGGTGCCCACTCAGGGCTTGGGGCCACGTGAGCAAGGCTTCTGCCTCGTGCCACGGCAGCTGCTCACATAACCAAACGTGACCTCTTTTTATAGAGCCGGAGGGAGTGGGGATGTGGAAGGTCCAAGATCCCGTTTACATAATTTATCGATGTCCCCACAATGGCTGTAACCTGGCTGCAGCCCCCTGCTGTCTCCTGCCCCGGGGGATAGGAAAGAGCCTTTGTTCTTTTGGGAACACACACCTCATCTGGCTCCTGCCCTGAAAGGAATAATTTAGGTTATGCTTGTTTAAAAGATGCTTGGAGTTGGAAGGGACTCTTGGGTCGTGACTCTGACCCTCTGCTCATTGCCTAGATCTCCTCCCAGGCATCCCTGACAGATGGTCAGAGAGCCTCTACTTACTTGCCTCTGTTGACAAGGTGCTCATCCCCTCTACGGTTGACTGCTCTAAGGTAGAACAAGTCTATTGTATCCTTTCACATAATCTGTTTTTAAAAAATTAATTTATTTTTGGCTGCGTTGGGCCTTCATTGCTGCGTTCAGGCTTTCTCTAGTTGTGGCAAGCAGGGGCTACTCTTCGTTGCAGTGCACGGGCTTCTCATTGTGGTGGTTTCTCTTGTTGCAGGGCACAGGCTCTAGGTGTGCAGGCTTCAGTAGTTGTGTCACGCGGGCTCAGGAGTTGTGGCATGTGGGCTCTAGAGCGCAGGCTCAGTAGCTGTGGCGCACGGGCTTAGTTGCTCCGCGGCATTGGGATCTTCCCGGACCAGGGCTCGAACCCATGTCCCCTGCATTGACAGGCGGATTCCTAACCACTGCACCACCAGGGAAGTCCCCCTTTCACATATTTGTTCTTTTTTCGGATAAGAGAGCAGTTACTTTGGGTCAGACCCATTCTCTTGTACAGAGACAGGGTCTTTGGTAAAGATGTGTACAAAGAGTTCTGGGAGCCCAGCGGAGCGCACTGTTACTTTAGAAGTGTGTGGGGAGGAGAAATCTGTGGGAGCTTCCCGGAGGAGGGGATACTTGATCTGCTTCTTTTCAGCCAGCACTAACTGAGGCTCTGATGCCTGGCATTGGGCCCATGCTGGGGCTGCAGAGATGACCAGTTCACTGTGGTCCTGGCTGCAGACAACTGTCCCATGAGGTACACAGAGAAAGGGAGGGCACTGCAGACAGTGCTGCGGGTGAGCTGAGTGGCTGAGGCCAAGGGAAGATGTGGGGTAGGGGTCGGTGGCCATGGAGCTGGAGAGGGGCTTCAGGTCCAAAGGTGTGGGAGTCAGGGCCTTGTTCCTTCAGGCCTGGGAGGTATATCAAGTTCTGAACTGGGAATAAGGTGATGGGTGCCATGTTTTAGGAAGACTTCTGTTTTCAAGACTGTCTCAAGAAGCTGAAATCTGCCTGCTTGGAATCCCCAACCTCCGGGCTTCCCCTGAACAAGCCAGACTGGGAAAAAAAGGAGGAGGCTAATTTTTATGGTCCCCACACTTTACTCTGTGCAGTGGAAGTGTCTCTGCCCTGTGGAGAGAGGGCTCAGGGGCCAAAAGGCTGGGCTGGGCTTTGCCCTGGGCTCCCACCTAAGCCTTGGTTTCCTCCTCTGTAAAATGGAGTGATAGCCTCCGCCCTTCACTGAGGCTGGAGAATTCTGTGACAGCAGCAAAGGTCACCAAGCTCAGGGCCAGCACATGTTGGTGACGTGTGGGTGGAGGAGGCTGGCAGGACGCTTGAACCCGGGCTCCCTTGTTTGCTCTTTCCGCTTCAGGGTGGGTACAGGGACACAGAGGAAGGATACAGATGCGGATGCGTGGGATGGGGGTGGAGCGGGCATCTAGAGCACTTGGAGGCACAGGTGTCTGGGGCGGTGGGATGGGCTGGGCTCCCCACCACGACCCTTGGATCAGGTATATTAGGGGCCTGTGACCTGCCTTGAAGATGTGGGGGGAGAATTCAGGACAGATCTGGAAACACCGGAGGAGCCTCCCCTGGCCACCACGAGTTACTCCACTTCCTTTATAGGCAATAGGCCCCTACCTGGACGTCCTTGCCGTGCTTCAGTCCTGTCTGGTTTTACACTCTCGTGTGCCGTGAATATATACTGCCCCTCACCCTTCGTTTCACTAGGCTGTGGGTCTGGAGGGCAGGGGCTGCCAGCCGCTCAGAACCCTCTCAGGGGCCTCGTGCAGGGTAGGTCCTTGGTCAATGTGGGTCACTGTGAAACACCTTTGTGCTTAAGTCCCTTGAAGCCTGACCCGGGTGAATGGATTTGGACGGGCACATGCAAACCCTCTACAGTTTAGCTCCAAGCTCCCTTCCCAGCCTTTTCTCTCATCAACCCAGCTAGGGTTTTCACTAGTCCCCAAACACGTAGCATCCCTTCCCACCTCTGTGCTTTTGCCTGTGCTGTCTCCTCTGCCTGGGATGCCCTCTCTCCCTGAATCTCTGTGTGTCACAAATCTTCCCCATCTTGCACATGAAATGCTCTGTGTTCAGGAAGCTATCCTTGGTCCCTCCAACCCAATGGGACACCTCCTGCGGCTGCTCAGCCCTTCCTTTTATCGCTTCACTCACTCATTTATGCAACAAACAGCTATGGAACATCTAACTGTTCCGGGCAGGGAGGATGCAGAGAGGATGAAGACCCAAGCCCCAGAGGCATCGATCTGGTTGAAATGTGCTTTCCCCATAGATAAAATAGCTGTAAAAAAAGACTCCTTCTTTTGCTAAAATTATCCTAGATATTTCTCACTGAGGAAAACCAGCCAGGAAATGGGTGCTTCCTGTTTTCATTAAATAAAGGCTTTTAAACATCTGTTGTTTGTGGTGACAGCAGTTGTCTGTGACTCCGAGGGTTCCAAACACCCCCGGATAACCCGGCAAATCCCAGGCCACTGCTCTCCTGATGGCTTCATCCTCACTGGCTTCCATCAGACTTGGAAAATGCATCACTGTAGCATCTTGGGGGAGGGGGGGTTTGCAAACCTGTTTTTATCTGTTCTGTCCTTTGTCTTCTCAAGGGGGGAAGGCACTATGGGCTTCTCCCCCTTGACAGACGGGGAAACTGAGGGAGGGAGGCCGAGTTTCTTTTCCTGCAGCAAATGAATCTGACCAGGCCCGTGGGACCCTAGAGGCGGTCTGGGTGGGGATTTTTTCTCTGGCCGGCCTCATGGCTGTCCTGGCAACATACACACACATGCTCACCAGAGGCAGAGACTCTCTCCAAAAGTCACCCGAGAAACTGGTGACTGTGGCTGCCTCGGAGGTGGGCACTGGGGTCTGGGGGTAGCATGGGGGGCTACTTCACCCTGTTTGTGCTATCGAACCTTTTGAATTTGGCTCCATACATCACCTAGCCTAAAATAAACAAACAAATCAAAAACCATGCCTGCCTGTCTCCTGAGGCTCTGCGTCCACCCCCACGCCACGGGAGATGCTGAGTCAACAGGTCAGAGCTTTAATACTTTCTTTTTTTTTTTTTTTCCCTGTGCCACGCAGCATGTGGGGATCTTAGTTCCCTGACCAGGGATAGAACCCATGCCCCCTGCAGTGGAAGCCCGGGGTCCTAACCACTGGACTGCCAGGGAAGTCCCTGAGCTTTCATACTTTCAGGTAGCATCACCAGTAACTCCACTGTACCCCTCACTTGTTGACGTCCAACTTTCTTATTGTTCAGATGGAAAAACTGAGGCCCAGGGCAGCGATACCCAGAGGTCTTCTGTGAAGGAGCGGCAGGGGCGGGATGAGAACCCATGTCCCTAGACTGCCGTGTCCTTCCAGTAAGTCCCTGCCCTCCAACACAGTTACAGCTTCCAAATCCACATCCCGGGGTGAGCCCAGGGGAGAGAGAAGGTCACCCACAGGGATGTGGTGACGGAGGGAAGCAAAGAAAGGCATGAGAGTAAGCCTCCCAGGCAGCTGGCTCAGAACCTTAGAGCTGGATGGGACCTGAGGGGCCCCCCAGGCCAACCACCCATTTTACAGATGAGGGGACTGAGGCACAGAGAGGAGAAATGGCTTGTTAGTGGCAGAGTTGGGGTTGGATCCAGGCCCCCTTTCTCCGACATAGGCTGAACGTGGTGGACAGCACCCCCTCCCAGAGTCTGTGCCTGAAGCTAGCTTCTCTGGATGATCTTGGTGGCAACAGAAAATGTCAGGGAACCAGCTCAGCCCTCTCAGGCCCTCTCTCTCCTCTCCTCACCCTCCTGACTCACAGCCACTTGCCCTCTCGTTTATGTGGCCACCAGGAGAAGGCCCCAGGCAGGAAGGTAGAAAACTTGTTCTAACCTGGATTTGGTGAGCCACTTACAGCGAGACTGTGGGCACCTCACTGTCCCTGTTTGGGCCTCTGTGTTTTCTTCTGCAAATTGGGAGTGTGGGAAGGAGTTTGGAATAGATCAGCAGTTCAGACCTTGAGTCATGCCCCTCTAGTGGATTTTGAAATCAGTTTCGTGGGTGGTGACCAGAGTTTAAAAAATGAAAAGAAGAAATAGAAGAGAATAGAAAGTACTTCTGTGCATCACTTTACTTTGTGAGAGTCGTATTTTGGTTAAGTGTGTGTGTTTGCTGAGTCCTGACATAAAATACATTTCTTATCATTGGGGTCAGGGCCAAAAAAGTGTGTGTCCGATGCCACTTTCCATACCTCCCTCGCCCCGGGTGATGAGGCAGGGGCTTGGGCGTGGAGCTGGAGGGGGGTCTGGGGACAGGAAGGATGGGGGAGCCACAGGCCAGCCTTGTACACTGCGCATCTCAGTCGCCTGTAAGGAGATAACACATCACAGCAAAGCCCAAGCCCATTAGCAGCTGGTAATGAGCGGGCGTCCCACAGGGAGACTGGTAAGTGGCTGTGTGTCCAGGGAGAGGTGCAGGCTACAGGCAAACGCATATGGGCTCCGGTGCCAAGCACCGGGGGCATTAATTGCCTTTGCTGTTTTAGGCTGGGGGTGGGAGTGAGGAGGCGCGCGTGTGTGTGTGTGTGCATGTGTGTAGAATACTATTATTGTTCCTAGTCTTCAGATGAGGAAATGGAGGCTCAGACAGGTTATGTAACTGGCCCAAGGTCACGCAGCTCGTAATGCCAAGGGACTCAAAATCGCAGGTCTATCTGATGCCCGAACTCACACTTTTGACCCCTCTCCCTGCTGCCTAAATGTGAAAGTCCACGTCTGTGACCTTCAAGTTTCACTTAGTCTTTGGAATGCAGAGTCTTAGAACAGCGGGGCCAGGAGCTTGGAGGGCATCTTGCCTGCTCCCTTTCACTTGAAAGAAGGGGACATGGAGGCTCCAGAAGGAGCAGGAAACAGCCAGAGGCCCCAGAGGATGGTGTCAGGGTAAGCGGGGGACACTGAAGTTGCCCTTGGTGGACGAAGGCGGCCCTGAGACAGGCTGGGACCTGGGACCGTTCGCTGCAGTGCTTGCACCTGGACAGACGTCTCCTCGAGCAAGACATACAAAGAAACTATAAGCGACCAAAAATAACCGCGTGCATGTCCCATTGGGGCAAATTATCGACAACAAGATACAAAAAAGACCAAAAGAACCCAACTGCCACTTCCCAAGAGTTGAGAGCAAAAGCAGGGTACTGGGCATGCCCCCTGCACACAGCACCACCAAAGGGGTGGGCAGACCACCTAAGCTCCCCCTTCGGCTCGACCCCTGGACACACCCCTACCGTCACCCCATAGAAGGAACCAAGAGCAAAGGAACCTGTTCCTTGTTCTCACTCCCCCCTGCCGCAGCAGGAGCCCCAATAAAGCCTTGCCTGAATTTCTTGTATGGCCTCCTATCAATTTCTATTGATTAAGGAGGCCAAGAATGTTGGTCAGAAACAGTCCCAAGGGGCAGCATCACCAAATCCCACTGCCAAGGCCAATCTGGGCCCAGCAGCATTAGTCCTCAAGGAAGAGGAGGCCAGCCCCTCCTGTGCCTTGCCTCCCGGGCTCCCAGGGTGAGCGAGTTCGCTCTGCCTGCCCACAGCAGCATTTCGGAGATTCGAGGCAGCTCTCTCCTCTTCCCACACCCTCTTCCCAGCCTGGACAGCTCGACCGACCACGCACGTCCCATCCTTCCCCAACCCTGAAAATTCCCGGCACTGAATTCTTGGCCTTCCCCCCAGATGCAGATTCAGCTAAAGGAGACTGAAGACCCACTGTCATCTGAGCACCCCAGTAGGTGCACATATTACATCACTTTTCTCGATCTTTACGGGGAGGGGGTGCTGTCACCCCCCCTCCCTTCTGCTTGAGAATTTGACCTTTGGTTAACTTTCCAGCTCTGTTCCCCTGGAAACCTGATAGAGGCAGACTGCCCGCTGCGCCACTAGGGAAAACTAACTGGTAAACTTGGTCTGGATGGGGAGAACTCTAAGTGCTGATGGGGATGCCCACATTTGGGGTCTTCTTGAGTGTGGTAACCTTTGTTATTGGGTGTCTCCTTTGCAGGGACCCTGGAATCTGGGCCTATGGATTTGTGACAGGAGATCCTGGCTCCTCTGAGGCTTCTAGGGCAGGGCAGCCTTCACGGTACAGCAACGCTGGCTGGCAGGCTGTGGGTTGCACCCCATGTCCCAAGCAGATAAGTGTGGCTATGCTGGCCTTAAGAGTCTGAATGTTCAGGAGTAGGTACAGAGAAGACCCCGTGGGCCTTGCAGGGAAACTGAGGCTTAGAGGGGTGAGGCGACGTACGCCGGGTCACCCAGCAGGCTGGACGCCCAGCTTCACCCCCTTCCCCGAGCTCCACGGCGGGGCACCTGCCTCGGGCCGCACGGGGTCCTCGATGCCCACCACGCAGATGCAGGTGAGGTCGTTGAGGATGTCATTCTCGTTGTCCCAGTCGGGCTCGGGGCTGCTGGGTAAGTCGCGGTAAGCCACGCAGATGGTACGGAGCCCGTCGCAGGCCATGGGCTCAATCACCTTTTTCACCATCTCGTCCCGGTCGCGGGGCCGGAAGACCCGGGGCTCACCCGCCCCGTTGAGGATTTTGCAGCACCTGGGGGAGGTGGGAGGGGGCTGGGTAAGGTCCAGCCAAGGGCCCAAAGACCCTCCCTCCAACGGGCTGGGAGCTCACCCCCACCTCCCCAGTGACGTCCCACCGGCCGCGGTTGGTCATCCAGGGCTCGTCCAGACCATCTCCCATAATGCTTCAGGGGTGGTCCTGGCCCCTGGGCCCCAGGCAGGGATGAAATCAGGACCAGCCAAAAAGAAATCAGGCGGCCTTGTTGTAATATCTGCCCCAGGCCATTTCAGCAAGAGCAGATCTACTTTGCTCTGTTTCATCTTCACAAGATTTCATCTGAAAAAAATAGTTCCACAGCGAAAATGGTATTCAGAGGGCACGAAACCTGTCCTAGTAGAGGTTCCTGACCCTGTCTGCGCATCAGGATGGCTTGGGAAAGCCCTGAAAAAACACCCCCCTGCGGGCCCCACGCCAGAGGTTCCAATTCAGTGTGTTGGGGGCGAGTCCAGGAATCAGTGTTTTTTTTAAAAAGCTCCCTGGGGCGATTCTAATGTGTGACCAGGGTTGAGTCCGCCTCAAGGTACAAATGGGTAAACTGGGGCCCAGAGAGGGGGGCCTGACTTGCTTAGTTCTCCAGGCTTACTTCTGGCACCTGGAGTCAGAGGAGACCGGCTCACAGTGAAAACTCATGCTGTCTACCAACTCCAGCTCAGGGAAGTGACATGAGCGGGCTCTGACGGTGATAAAATGGGAAGAACTTCCTGATGAGCCAGTGACTTAGGGAGGAGAAGAGGGAGGACCCCCTGCAGAAATGCTTAAGAGGAAATAGTAGCAAAAGCCCTGGGGGAGGGCACGTGCAGGTGGTCTGGCTGCAGGACGTTGGGCACGGCCCTTCCTGTGACCCTGGGTGCCCCCGGCCCCTCCCTGTGGCCTGTGCCTGCGCCCTGCCCCCCACCCCCGCTCCCGCACCGCTTACTTCTTGAGCAAGATCTCCGAAGCGCCCTTGCTGTACATGCGGAAGCTCTCGTCGGGCAGCTTGATTACGGTGCTCATGGACTTGCGCACGGAGTTGAAGGTGTAGACCTTGTACAGCTTCTCCTCCGGCATCTGGCTGCGCACAGGCTCGTAGTCCTGCTTCAGGTCCAGCACGAAGCCCAGCAGGCCGCACTCTGTTTTGTTGCCAACCTGCCGGGGCAGGGCGCCCTCCTTCTCCGGGGGCTGCGGGGAGAGGCGGGGTGCTCACCGGGCTGCTGCTTGCCTGTGGGTGGGGCCACCCCTCCCCCCCACCTCAGGCTTCTGCGTCCCAGACCCAATCCGGGCTCTGTTTGAAGGGAATTAAGCAAGATCAGCTGTTTAAAAATTATGAACTAGGTCAAACATAAACCTGTGACCGAATAATAAAAAAAATTTGTGTACAGACCCTCCAGTTCTGGAGAACCTTAGTTCTAGGCCATGTTTGCTTCAGATTTTTCTTTAAGAAGTAAAGCCTAACAGATAAAGTTGAATCCTCCTATGTACCCCTCCGCATCTGCATAAGGCACTCCTTGTCCCAGAAAGAAACTCTAACTTAAATTTGGCATTAATACTTGCCCTGTGTGTTTTAACTTTTTATTTCGAGATAGTGCTAGTTTCACAGGCAATAAGAAATAACACAGAGAGATGTCATATCCTTCATCCCGTTTCCCCCAGTGCTCACTTCCTGTATGACTGTAGCACAATGTCACAACCAAGATGTTGACACTGATACAATCTAACCTGCTGGATTCAGATTTCACCAGTTTTAGTGTACTCCTGTGTGTGTGTGTGTGTATGTGTGTGTGTTTAGTTCTGAGAATGGCATCGCATGTAGATTCCTGTGACAACCATCATCAAGACACACAACAGTTTATCACAACACTCCCCGTGCCACCCTTGTATGACTGCAGTCACCTCCCTCCCTTCCCCATCCCTGCCCCTGGCAACCACTAAGCTGTTCTCCAGCCCCATAATTGTGTCATTTTGAGCATGTTATATAAATGGAATCGTACAGTACGTAACCTTTGGAGATTGGCTTCTTTTCACTCAGCACAATCCCCTGGCAATGCAGACAAGTTGTTGCATGTGTCAGGAGCGTGTTCCTTTTCATGACTGGGTAGTATTCTGTGCTCTGGATGCAATGTCCCTTGTGACTTCAGTTGAGGTTGAACCAAATGCAACTGCTATTTTTGTATGTCACAATGGCCAACCACTGGCAATTTCATGTAGTTTAACCTAACGTACATATGTGCAGCACTGTTTTGCATGTTGAAAACGTCATGTAAGGAGGCTGTACATATTCTTCCGTAACTTGCTTCACTCATGTAACATTCAATTTTTGAGAGTCATCCCCATTCACAGCGTTAGTTCGTTTCTTTTTAACTGGACACCACAGCCCCTGCCCTGAGCCTCAGTCAAGCCACCGACCACATCTCCCCAGCGCCTCTCACTTCTTCGTGTGGCTGCCCGAACACGAGCTGTTTCATGCCTCTGTGCCTTCACCCCTGCTTCCTCCTTCTCTGCCAGGCAAACTCCTCCTTGCCCTTTAAGGACCAGCACAGATACTTCCTTGTCTTTGAAAGCTGCTTTGTGGGTGTGTCACCCCAAGTAGGAGTTGTTGTATTCTTTCCCCCCTGGGTTCTCAGGGCCAGCACAGAGCCCGGCACACAGTAGGCATTTACTCATTGTTTGCTGGATGGCTCAACGCAGACCAGTCTGGGGTGGGGGGAGGCACAGGCGAATAGGTAAGAACGAGACGCCTCCACGTGGGCACTAATGGTAGGATTGGCAGGTGGCTGTGGGAAGTTCATAAGGCAGGTAAAATCACCTCCCACGGGCAGCCGCCACACGTGCACATACATACTCAGACCACTGGTATAAAATTAATGTGCAGCGACTCAGGTGGAGCTGGCTGTGGGAGTGGTAAAAGCCACCACGGATAAACCCAAACCCCAGAAAGATATTGAAGAGGAATAATACCTATGAGCATTCTGTGTCCCCCGACCCCGCCATGAGCGGCTCTTTGTGGGTCTCAGACCAGCCTTGCACAGGAACCCTCTGGATCCTCACCCTCAGCTTCCTTCGTGTTGTTCCAAAGAGCAGCAGGCAAGAAGAAGACGGAGTCTAGAAGATGCTGCACAGACTGGCTGTGCGGGGGGGCAGGATGGCAATAGGACATGTCCCTGGCCAACTGCCCCATCCACAGTTAGGACTCGGGCCCCGGGAGCAGACCCGAGCCCTGTCGGGTCATGGGCATTGACCTAGGCGTACATACCCTTAGACCCTAAGCTCTTGTCCTCAGTTTCCCCATCTGTAAAATGGAGAGGCTCTAGCAGATGATTTCTAGCTGAGAGAAAAATCAAGCCACTCCTTCAAGTGGATGGTGGATGGTGGTGAAGGATAGTAGAACAAGGCAGAGCTGCAGGTCCCTCAGAGGGGGTCTGGGGGCCGCGGGTCAAGCCTTAGAACACCCTCCCTGCTCCATGCCACGTTCAACTATGTCCAGGCATCATGGGCCTTGGAAGGCTCCCCACACCCAAGCTCTTCAGTGGGATTTGATCTGGAAGCAGAGGAATCTGACAGTTTCACCTTTCTGATGTTTGGGAAAAGAAATTCTAAGCACGCCCGTTAGTCTCTGCAGTATGCAGTTATGTTGTGCTTTTAAAATTTATATATTTATTTACTTATCTTTTTTTTTTTTTTACAATTTTATAATTAACCTTCTGGTGATTTCCTGGGTTTTATGTATCTTCCACAACAGTTTTTTCCCCCTCCACTAATGAAAGAAGATGATGACACGGAGGACTGAAATAAAAATGCCTAATTACTTATTTGCCCAAGAGAGCTAAGCAGTTATGCCTGTGAAATAGGCAGCGTTTTATTACCCTCTGTGAGACATTTTAATTTTCCCCTAAAAGGATTTCAAACAATCTATGGTTGCAAATGGCAGAGCTGCCTCCTCCGTAATTCAATTTGTTACCATGAACTTGAGCTCTAAAATCGCCTACATGCATTATTAAGAAGTAGGGACTCACCCCTTTTTTCTTTTGGCTTTTTTTATCTTGACAAACCCAGAGGTTTTACTATTGCTGTAGACTTTCCATGAGGCTTGCTCTCCAGGGCTCTAATTCTGTAAGGGAGTCAAGGCTAACGTGGTTTTGAGGGGCAGGAAGCAGGCCCGGGGGGAAGTGATTTGCTCCTCATCACAGACCTGCAGGGCGGTAGGCCTGGGGCTACCCCCAATTCCCCTGATTCCTAGTGCCACACTGTATCCAGCACATTTCCCTGTATGGGCACTAAGCCCTTTGGGAGTGCTGGATGCAGCTATGGGTGTAACTGTGAGAGGACAATTCATGCTCCTGTTGTGGGATGCTTGGGGGTCACTAGACCTAAGACCAAGGAATGATGACTTGAAGAGTGACAAGTTATAAATAACATCTGCAAAAATGAGATGAAAAAAAAACATAGCTAGTAGGTACTGCCTCACACTCATGAGGATGGCCATTATCCAAAACAAAACAGAAAACAAGTGCTGGCGAGGATGTGGAGAAATCGGAACCCCTGTGCACTGTTGGTGGGAATGTAAAATGGTGCAGCTACTGTGGAAACCAGTGTGGAGGTTCCTCAAAAAACTGCATATAGAATTATCATATGATCCAGCAATTTTACTTCTGGGTATATACCCAAAAGAATTGAAAGCAAGAGACTTGAGAAGATATTTGTACACCCGTGTTCACAGCAGGATTATTCACAGTAGCAAAAAGGTGGAAGCAACCCAAGTGTCCATTGACAGATGAATAGATAAGCAAAATGTGATCTACACATACAGTGGAATATTATTCAGCCTTAAAAAGGAAGGAAATTCTGACACATGTTACAACATGGATGAACCTTGAGGACATTATGCTAAGTGAAATAAGCCAGACAAAAAAGGACAGATACTGTGTGATTCCACTTACACGAGGTCCCTAGAGCAGTCAAATTTATAGACACAGAAAGTAGAAGGGTGGGCGCCAGGGGCTGGGGGAGGGGGAGGAGGAGTTGGTGTCTAATGGGGACAGAGTTGCAGTTGGGGAAGATGAAAAGTTCTGGAGATGGGTGGTGGTGATGGTTGTACAATGTGAATGTACTTAATGACACTCAACTGTACACTGAAATGGCTAAGATGATAAATTTTAAGTTATGTGTATTTTATTACAATATTAAAAAATTCTCAACACCCCGTCCTCCCTGTCCCCCCAAACGCAGCAACCATAGCACGGTAAATCGCAGCAACTGCCATAGGATGACATTTATGAGAGCGCATTAGAAAATGACTTTTTGCTTGCTGGCTGTCTCTGGTGGCCTAGTCCACTCCCCCTCACCCCTTGAGGACAGGCACTGGCAGACGAGCCTCCCCGATGCCCAGATGGACCAACAGGCAGCCTCAGCAGCTGCAGCAGTGACTTTGCTAGCTCTTTACTAAGCTTTTCACGTGCATCCTCGGCTGCATCCTCATGGCTCCCTAGGGGTCAGGCTGTTATTATTCCCATGTGCACAGGGAGGCCTGGAGAGACCAGGTCACACAGCTAGTAAGTGGCCGAGCTAGGATTTGACCCCAGCTGTTCTCAGCTCTGAGCCCACATAGCACACGCTCTCCCAGCAGCCCTGACTCTCTTCACTAGCATTTGAGATGGTTGCTTAACTAGGTAACCGGTGGGTGATTGGTTTAGAGCCCATGGTCGGGGGGTGGGGGGGTGGGGAGGTCTGTCTTGCTTATCTCTGCTTCCCACTTGGGGTAGTCAATGAATATGTGTTGAATGAATAAATGAATAATTTGGTGTTTGTGGGTGTGGAGAGCTGCCAATGGGAGGCCAGGTGGGATGGGATTTTGTCAGAATTTTGGCCTCCAGAATTGTCATTTGAGGGTCTGCCTCCCCAGGAGCCTCTCAGGTGCTGGGCCTCGAGGAGCAGCAGGGGGCAGAATCCTAGACTTCCCCCAGAGACTGCAAAGGCATAGGGCAGGGTGTGTGTCCTGAACAGCTGGGATAGGCTGAAATGCCCTGGGGAGACACACGTTGGAAAGCAGGTTTCCTGGGGACCTTCCCGAGCTTGCCAATGCACTGTGCATATGTGTGCATGTGGTGTGTGTGTGCTGTGTGTAGTGCAGTGTGTGGTATGTGCATGTGGCGTGTGTGTGTATATTTGTGCATATACCTGTGTGATTTGTGTGTAGAGTATGTGTGTGGTGAGTGTATGTGCTGTGTGTTTGTGGGGGGTGTGTGTGTGTGTGTGTGGTATGCGCATGTGGTGTGTGTTTTGTGTCACATGCACAGGGTGAGAAGGTGGGATATAGGGATTAACAGTGCTGTTAAAATCAGAATTCCCCATTCAGGGTTATGTGCTTTAAACTGTTCTCCTAGGGATGGTGTTTGCAAAAACAAACAAACAAACAAAACCAAACAAAACCAAAACAGCTGCTGTATCCAACACAAAGGCCCCTGTCACTTCACAGACCAGAAGGAAGGGTCGCCCCACCTCCCCATCTTAATGACCTGCTAAGCCACTTCCAGGGGCTTCTGTGCCTTCTGGAACCCGTCTTGGCCAGAGCCCCTCGCAGAGCTGGCTTGACTCAGGGGGTTTGAGGTTCATTGGAATATTTAGTTGCACCCTGGGTTTGGAGCCAGATCTGAGTTCAAGGGCTGACTGCTTCCTAGAGTCACCTCCCCACTCTCCCCTCCTCTCAGGAGCTCTAGGTCTAAGATTTGTGAGAAATACAATCAAGCAGATCCTTCCTGCCTTTGGGGGTCATGGGGGCTCTCTGTGGATGAAGGCACCTCAGTTTGGGAATGGGGTAGACTGAAGACCTGGAGTTTCTAACTAGGTGAAGTTTGGCTTATTTATTCAGGAAAACCATCCTTCCAGGCAGACCCTCCCTGCTCCTTCTTCCAGAACCACTTCAGGGACTCCAAGGAGATTTGTTTTTCTTTCAGTAGTTGATGTTTCCAGAACATACGTCGTAAACTTCCAACAATTCGGCTCCACAAGTGCCCATCTTCATTTTAATGATTCAAATGTTAACTGTAGTGTCAACCTACGTTAAAAGAGGTCTCATAAACTATAAACTTAAAGTCCGCTTGGGTGGTTTCAGCACACAGAATAAACGTGGGTGGAAAAGGAGAATGTTTTCCCAAGAAAGCGCAGTGCCTCTGAAGTCTGAGGAGGAGCTATTTCCATTTGAAAGCTCAGCTGCAGCTCAAGAAGCAGCAGGGCTACAAGAAGAAGAAGCTAGCAGAAGTCTTGACGTTCAAAGAGTCGGAAGCGACAAAGCAAATCTGAGGGTGTGCCAGGATTTCTGAGGTGGGGAAGCAATTTCTGACTACAAGATGATTCATGTGGCTTCCCTCAGAGGGCAAGTCTCGTTCCTAACGATTAGAAACAGGAGTGGAAAGAAGAAAGTTCTGCCACCCGCAGAAGGGATGGGGCATGGGGTTGAGGCTGGCCCTCTGAGAGGGGCCTCCTGGGTCACTTTTTCTGGCCTTGCCGCTGGCAGCCTTGGCTCTCACACCACCCTCCACCCGTGCCTGGGTGGTTCTGAGCATTGTGATGAGAAAGCCTACTAAGGGCTTCTCTGCTGCCACCCAACTCCCCCTCAGCCTTCCCGGCCTCGCCTCTCATCACTGTGGCCCTGGGAAATGTCCAGGCCACAGACTGCCACATCTCCTGAGAGGTCTCTGGGCTTTGGCAGGCTGTGGCCCTGCCTGGAATGACCTTGCTCCCTCACCTGCTTGGTAAACGCCTCCAGAATTCTTGGGACTCAGCTCTGTCACCTGGTGTCAGAACAGCCCTGGGCAGGTTACTCGATATTTCTGCAGCTCTGTTTTCTTAGCTGCAAGACGGGAATTGTCCTATCTGCCTTGATTACCTGGAAGGGATGTGGAGGGTCAAGCTAGACAGTGGCTGGCAAAGCAAACTACAGAGGGTAAGGCTCAGAAATAATAACAGAAGTAATAAGAGTAGCAACTGGAGAGGACAGAGTGCTTGTTACATGTCAAGCACTGTGCTGACAGCCACACATACATCTTCTCATCTGATCTTAGAGCAGCCCTGGAACTGCCTCAAGGCAAAGGTGCAGCCAGAGGACTTGGAGAAGGAGTGGTGGTGAGCTGTGCAGGCTCTGGACTGGACAGACCTGGATGTGAACCCTGGCTCAGGCTCTCATCTGCCCTGGGGCTCTGGGCATGTTCTTTAACTCCTCCCAGCATCAGTGTCCTTATCTATGAATTGGAGATGTGATGTCACCTACTTCATGGGGTCCTCATACAAGGCAACATGGGTTAAGCACACAGCAATGAGTCTGGCTAAGTGAGTATTAGTGATTATGATTAATTGTATACTCATTTTACAGACTGGAAAACAGAGGCTTGAAGAGGTTAGTTAACTTGCTCAGGGTCACATGGGTGGTAAGTGCTGCAGCTTAAGTTTGAATCTTGGTCTGTCAGACTTCAGAGCCAAAGCTCCTAACCTCTGCTTACCGGATTGGGTGTCAGGACATCTGGATTCTAACTCCACTAACCCACAGGGTGACTTGGCCCAAGTCCTCTCCCATTTCTGGGCCTCAGAGTAAAGTGACGGGGCTGCACCAGGTGGTCCTTAAGGTCCGCGAATCCATGTAGATTACACCTACACAACCTACCCCTGCAAATACTCATCTAATTAAAAAAAAAATCTTTTAGAATAACAGGCACTAGCTAATTTGGAAGTCTCCGGATCAGTGCAGACTAGAGAGTTGAGGGCAGTTTCAGAAGAGATTCGCTTGGCATGCTGGAGGTACCAAGAAAGCACTGGTATTAGCCGTGGGACTGGGACCAAGGCCAACTCCTACTTCTTGCTGCCACAAGAATAGGAAAGTAGAACACAGAGGTAGCCCTGTCCTGAGCCTCTTATCAATTCATATTCATCCATCCATCACCCACATATTTATCCGTCTGTCTACTCTTCCATTTACTCATCCATCCATCCACCCACCCATCTCTCCATCCATGCCCCACCCATCCATCCATCCCTCTGCCTACCTAGTCCTCATCTCACTGATACATATCTATAAATTTATTCACCAGTCAATTCACTGACCTCACCTGCACAACCAGTACTTCCCAAGAGCCTATGCTGGCGGGGGAGCAGAGATAACTCAGCTGTGTCTCTCCCTCTCAAAGAGCACACAGCCCGCATCAGACTGCAAGAAGACACAGAAGAATCGGCAACCTCGTACAGGGGGAAATACAGCCTTGCCCGTGGTCTGTTTCCCAGGCCAAGCTCATTTCCCAACCAAAGCTTATGGGTAGTGTGGGGACATTGCGTGTCTTTCCTGCCCGTCTCCTCTTGCACGGTAAGGATGTTTTGCAGTCTAGATTTCCCAGACTGGTCTGGAGGGTGGCTGGACTTCCACCCTCGACTGAGCAGCCTGTGACTCTTCTCAAAATTCCTCTAGGCCTAGAAGGGCAGTCCCTGGGAGCCCCTTCTCCCGATATGGCTGACAGCCCTGGCTGTGAATCGGACCCTCTGGACTCTAGGCAGGCCTTCCTTCCTGAGACCAACCAATACTAAAGATGCTGCAGGATTGGTTTCAAGGACCAAGAACCGAATCTGGACACCCTACTCAATAGCTGGCTTTAGGGTATCTATAAGTTGGCTTTGCCACTAATTGGTTGTGTAACTTTGGGCAAGACCCTTTCCCTCTGTAGCCCTGATGCCTCTGCTGTCTATTCGTTTATTGATTAGCCTCTGCCTGGTCACAAAGGGATGATTTTACTGCTGACGAACAACAACGCTAATCACCCTGAGTGCTGAATACGTGCCAGGCCTTGTGCTAAGCACTTTCCACTTACTAACTCATTTCATCCTCACAGTAACCCTATCATCTCCCCCAGGAAACTGAGGCACAGAGAGGTTAAGTAACTGGTTTACAGTCACACAGCTAGTGAGGGATTTGAACCCAGGCCGTCTGGCTCCAGAGTGTGAGCTTTAACTACCACCCAGACATACCAGGGGCCTCTGCTGTCCCTTCCACACTGACGGCCATCAGCCCCCAGCAAAGAGAACCGTGTGGCCAGGGTTCTTTCAGGGAAGCCCCAGAAGGAAAGGCACAAGGGTTCTAGGATGCCAGGGTTCAAGGCACAGAAGGGGACACCACTGGTGCCCTAGAGGTAAGTGACTTGGCCTGTTTACAAACCAAGGATCCCGGTTCCCAGGTCCTTGAGCTCTTTCCAGCCTTGGCAGATACACTTTTCCCCCAGGCGGACTGATGGACCCCTGTCCTTTAAGCCACCTGGATACAGCCTCAGTCAACGACATCTGGAAATGAATTTTAGCTTTGCCACCAGTGCTGTGAAGCACTGCCTAATTGAGCCTTATCGCTGCAAAGATGTTTCGCAGCCCTCCTGGCAGATCCAAGAACTCCTTTTTACTGTAATTGCATAATATACATCTCAATTCAAGCCCATCTTGCAGGGCTCTGCCCACACAGCCACCCCCATCACCAGAAGCCTGTTCTGGGAATTGCCCCACACCCCTCTCTGCGGGACGAGATCATTAACAGCATCTCAGTTATTTCAGGAAGGCCTGGGGAACAGAATAAAGCATCGTCAACCTCCCTTGATTCCCAAATTGGGGCTGGGAGGTAGGGGATGGGGTGGGGTGGGGAGAAGACAAAAACGCCGTCATTTCTGGCATTCCCCCGCCCCGTGCTCCTGCCGCCCCCAGCATCCTCTATCATCCATCTGCACGCTTTCTCCCGACCTACTTTCTCCTTCTGTCAGTGCTGCCTCCCCAGCCTGCAGCTCTGGGCTGATGCAGGAGTACCTGCTCAACCGCAGGGGAAGGTGCAGTCCTTGCAGCCCCAGGGTCTAGAGGCAGGAGTCACCTCCTCCCATACCCCCCACCAACCTTTGGCCCTTTGCCGCTGACTCATGCTCTTCTCCCAGATTCGCTAAAGCTTCTGGCACTCCCGCCACCCAGCTTGATCCTGAAGGTTCAGGCTGGCTCAGGAGCCGAAGGAGAGGTCAGGGCTAGGGCACGTTGGCAGGGTAAGCAGAAAAGCTCAGCTGCTCACCCAGATGTTCACACTGTAGAAATGTCCTACATCTGGGAGCCGACTGAGCTCTGGATGGACAAGTTTGTATTTCTCTTCATTCAAATACTGGTTAATTACAAAAAGGCAACCTATGCTTCTAAACCAATCAGGGATTCTAGCATGATGCGTCTAGGCAGCTGAGCTGAGACAGGAATATGAGAGTTTTTCTTAACAAAACTAGTACTACCACTACTATTACTAAAAACAATGTTGTCGCCAGTGGTAGATTGTGTAAATGGCCACAGTTAGTACCCTCTCTGAATCCACGCCCTTTACAATGTGACTTTGAAGTTCCTCCCATTAGAGATGGAGTCTGTTTCCCTGCTGCTTGAATCTGGACAGGCCTCTCGACTTGTGTTGGCCAGTAGGATGTGGCAAAATGACAACGTGAAGAGCCCAGCTTAGCCTGCTGGAGGAGGTGGACCACACAGAGCAGAGATGAACCATCCCAGCCCAGGTCAGCCCAGATCAGCCTAGAGTCCTGCCAGGATCAGCAGAACTGTGGATGTGACCCACCGCAGACACACGAGGACATGGTCCCCCAGTTGAGCCCGGCCTGAACTCCTGACTCCCAGAAATGTGAGCTAAATACACAGTCTGGTTTTCAGCCACTACATTTTGGAGTAGTTATACAGCAAAAGCTAACTAATAAAAAGATTATTTTTTTTTGGTAGGGAGGGCAATGACAGGGTCTAAAAAACACAATTAACAACAATCTTTTTTGTGTGTCATGCAAACAGCATAGCTAAGTCAAAGAGAAACAAGCTGTTTACTATCTGACCACCCAAAATACATCAGTAGGATTTAAAATTATGCATCACATTGCTTAGCCTGCCCAGTACTTCTGTATCACCCCTTGGATGCTCCTCCCTCTGGTGGAGGCTGCACCACTTACCAGAATCTTGGTGGTGTAGGCGCTGTTGATGGCAATGGCGCTGACCAGCAGCTCCATGGTTTTGGCGTTGATGGAGCTGGGCTCGGGGATCTCCTTGTAATGGACGTCGCCCACGTAGGCCTGCACCACCGTCATGCGATTGGTGGTGAGTGTGCCCGTCTTGTCCGAGCAGATGGCCGTGGCATTGCCCATGGTCTCACAGGCGTCCAGGTGGCGGACCAGGTTGTTGTCCTTCATCATTTTCTGGGGGAAGGGGCAGGTGAGATGGCAACAGTGAGGAGAGGGAGCTGGGAGGCAGGGTCACGGTGTAAACACGCAGGGAATGAGGCAGAACTGCCCCTTTGCGTCACACATGTGTGGAGGATCTTGGTTGCTACGGCCCCTGTCATCTGGACTCCTTTTCTGTGTGTAGCCCTTTCTCTCTCTCTCTCTCTCTTTTTCATTTCTTTTTAATTATTTGAGGCATTTAAAAGAGTTGATTAGTTGACTTTATTAATTTGGATTACAGAAGTAATCTGTATTCTTTATGGAAAAAATAGGGAAAAGGATGATAAATGAAGATAGGGTCCTTTCTGATTACTTCAAATAGTTTCCTCTTACACCCTAACAGAAATAAATTCCTTATTTGGTTATGGGTGTTTTCAAAGGTACCATCTTTCACTGGTGCTTGGTTTTCACTGTCACTTTGGTTTCACCAAAAGTGAATAAATTTAAGCTATACATATGTTAATAGACATAGGACACTATCTGGAAATAAACAAAATATTAGTGTCATTATTTCTGGGTGGTAGATTTATAGAAGATTGTTATTGCCTTCTTTTAAAAATCTATAGCTTCTATTTTTCTACAATGAATACATACTATAACTTGTGTAATAAAAATCACAAATTTCTTTTAAATATAGATACATAGAAAAGAAAACAAATCAACCATAACTCTACCACCTAGCACTGATACAGCTTACATATCAATATCCTTTCTTTTAAAATTTATGACAAAAATGAAATCCTACTCTACATATTATTAATTTTCTTATATTCACTGCCCTTTCTCTCTTCCCAGCATCACACTCCTAGCTTCCTCCAGGTTCTCAAGCAAATAATGCACAAAAAGTGATTCTCAAGGAACCACCACTCTTACTGCAGGCCCTTAGGACATAGTGACCCTATCTGACAAGGACGGATGTGAAAAGGTGCAGTTAGCTAAAGGCTGAGGCAGATGTTGTTCTAGTCTGTGCCTAGGAATCTGATTTCCTTTATTCTTGCTCCTCATTATAACTCTTTATACCAAGGGTAAAAAAGGAGTGCAGTTAGAATAATTTTATAGTAGGTCATGTTACTAAAAAATGAGTATTGGTAGAATTATGTGCTCTTGCAGTTTCTCTTATCATAACCTGTGATAATAGTAACAATAAATGTATGTTGAATGGATGCATTCAGCAGCAATTTGAGTTTGCAACACACTTCACAGTTTGTAAAGTTCTTCCACACTTATTTTCTCATCTGATGTTACGAGGATCCTATGAAACCTTCAAGGACTCATGTACTCCATTCTGGCAACCAAAGAAGCCAAGGCAAAGCAGCTTGACCAGGATGACACACCTACTGAGGGTTAAAGCTGGCATTTTGAACTCAGCTCTGTTTAACCTCACAGCCTGGATCATTCCATCAGGACTCTGCCCATCTGTCCTCTGTGAAGAGGGCTCATCTCTGGGGCTTAAGAATCTACAGGCCTGAGCCTCCCAATATGGTTGCTATGTGAGGCTATTAAGTACTGGAAACAGGGCTGGTCTGATGTGAAATGTGCTGTAAGTGTAAATTACACATCCAGTTTTGAAGACTTATTATGAAAAGAGAAATGTAAAATACCTCATTAATAAGTTGTATATTATCAAATATTACATGTTGGCTTGATAATAACTTGGACATATTAGATTAAGTACATTATTAAAATTAATTTCACCTGTTTCTTTCTGATTTTTCTTTTTAACGTGGCTACCAGGAGATTTAAAATCACACATGCAGCTGACATTATGTCTCTATTGGACAGCGATGATCTAAGTGGTCACCACTATTCTTTTGATGACGGCTCCCAGGGGCTAGGTCCAGGCTCAGAAAGGGGAGAGTTTGCCCCTCCTGGGTTGGGGGAGCTGTACTAAGTACTAAGTTTATCACGTGACTGTACAAGTAACACTACCTAAGGCAGCTGAAGGCACAGGTGCCAGAGATACAAACTACAGGTGTAGAGGCCTAACAATGTCTGTATGGGAAGCCCCGAAACCGAAGCTGTGAGACTTTTAAGGAGACCTCGAGCTCAACTGGGTGGCTTGTGGGGTCCCGGCTCATGGCAGCATGAGGTCTCCATCTCCGGGCCCCAGGCCCCTGATCAGCATTGTGCTGTGACCTGTTTGGGCTTTGGTTTGTGGGATGGAGTTTCTTCGAGAACCCCAAAACAAGGAGATGATAAGGGCGGTATCCTTTACACATAGCTGCCACTTTCTGGCACCTGCCCTGAGATCTCTTTTCTGTATGAAATTACATCGGTGAGCCCAGCCCAAATTCCAGCTTGGAAACTGACTCTCATCGTGCCCTCTGGCGGCTCTGCATTCTCGGAGCGAATGCCTTGTTTTTAAACATGGCCTGGCCTCTGCCCTGGCAGGGACATCCTGGACTCAGGGCCCTGGGAAACAGGAGCGCAGGGCCCTGCTCTCCCAAGTGGGGAAACCACGGGACCAAGGGAAAATGATGAGCCCAGGGTGTGAGGACCTGGGGGGTGAGCCAGGCTTGAAGTGTCCCTAAGAGGGTCAGGCGCCCAATGCTCATGAGATGCCAGCCGCTTACCCCAGCGTTTGGGCTCTACCGACGGCCATGGGCCTGGGAGCAGGAGGTGGGGCTCTGCCATCAGGGTGGCATTTAGGAGCAACCCCCAGACCCAAGGCATTCATGGGCCTACTTGCCCTTTACTGAATGCTTTTAAAACTTCATATTTTTAGCCCATCTCCTGAGAGGAGGGGGCTTTTTTTTTTTTAAATAATAGAAGCTATTGTTTTTATTTATTTTTTTAAATTAAAAAAATTTTTTTTCTTTTTTAAAAATACTTATTTATTTTTGGCTGTGTTGGGTTTTCGTTGCTGCGCACGGGCTTTCTCTAGTTGCAGTGAGTGAGGGCTGCTCTTCGTTGCAGTGCGCGGGCTTCTCATTGCGGTGGCTTCTCGTCGCGGAGCATGGGCTCTAGGTGCATGGGCTTCAGTAGTCGTGGCGTGTGGGCTCAGAAGTTGTGGCTCACGGGCTCTAGAGTGCAGGCTCAGTAGCTGTGGCGCAGGGGATTAGTTGCTCCGCAGCATGTGGGATCTTCCCAGACCAGGGCTTGAACCTGTGTCCCCTGCATTGGCAGGCAGATTCTCAACCACTGCGCCACCAGGGAAGTCCGAGGAGGGGCTTTCATAAAACCAGACATCCTTTTTATTTTAGGCTTATCCCTTTCAAGCTTCAGGGAGCAAACTCTGAGATTAGTCATACAAATACTATGGCTACAGCAGGGCCTAAGGCTGCGATGGCCAGGCTTCTGCCTACGTTTGGTGGGACGGGGTGGGTGTGGGCCTGTAGGGTGATACCTGCATCTAATTTATTTTTTTAAAGTTGAGTTGATTGTCAATGTTTAAAAATCAGGAGTGTTTATGTTAAGTCCAGATTTCTGGCTTCTCTTGGAAAAAATGTGAATATCTGGCAACACTGGACCCCATCCCTACAAGGCGACGCTTTGCTGTGCTGAGTAACAGCTGTCCCCTTAGCCAGGGTGTGGCTCTCCTGGAGGCATGTGAGTTTCAGCCTCCTGCATGCATCCTCTCTCCGAGCTTCCACCGTCCCCACTCCCTCTACTTAGCTCTTCTCTCAGCCCCGGCACTGGCCCCGCCGGCCACCCCATGGACCCCCAGCTGGGGGCGGCCGATCTCAGTGGCATCAGCTGGCCCGCCCTGCTCTCCCCTCCTTACCTTCACCGAGTAGGCCAGTGAGATGGTGACAGCCAGAGGGAGCCCCTCGGGCACGGCGACCACCAGCACCGTCACACCAATGATGAAGAACTTGACGAAGTACTGCACGTAGACAGGCGTGCACTCGGGCAGCCATGGCTTCTTGTTGACCACGAAGGTGTCCACGGTGAAGTAGAGTACCAGGATGATCACCGTGATGGCGGACATCACCAGGCCTGTGACACGGCGGGGGGGAGACCTGTCAGGGGATTTCCTGGGGGTGCGGGGCCCCAGCAAGGGAGATGTGGACCCAAGCCTTGGCTCAAAGGGCTCTGGGGTCAGGCAGGCCCCAGCTCACACCCCAGCTCAGCTTGGTGGCGTGGGGCAAGTCCTTAATCCTCGAAGAGCCTCCGTTTCTTCCTCTGTACAATGGGGATGCATCTTTATTTCACATGGTTTTGTAAGGATCAAATGCGATGAATGCATGTAAATTGCCTAGTACAGTGCCCGACGCATAGTAGGTGCTGAGTGATCATGTGAATAAGTAACTACTTGCACGGTGCCCTCACACAATAGGATGTGCAGAGGGTCCCACTTATTTCCTCCTGCCTTCAGGTACATACTATGTCCTATGCCAGGAACTAGGGACACAGCAGTAAAGAGGACAGAGTCCCTTTCAGCCCTTGGGAAGCTGAGATTCTAGAGGGCAAGGCGGACAAGAAACACACACACGAACAAGATAATTCAGATACAGATAACGCTGTCTAGAAAAACTCCAGGATGACGTGGTAGGAAGTGACATGGGCTGAAGATACGAAAACAACCCAAATGTCCATTGACAGATGAATGGATAAAGAAAATGTGGGCTCTACGTACAATGGAATATTATTCAGCTTTAAAAAGAAGGAAATCCTGCCCTTTGCAACAACATGGCTGGATCTGAAGGGCTTTATGCTCAGTAAAATAAGCCAGACACAGAAGGACTTATCTGAATAATCTAAAATAGTCAAACCCATAGAAGCAGAGAATAGAAGGGAGGTTGCCAGGGGCTGCACGGAGGGGAAGAGAGTTGTTTTTAGTGGGGAAAAATTTCAGTTATGCAAGATAAGAAAGTTCTAGAGCTCTGCTGTATAGCATAGCGCCGATAGTTTAACAATGCGGTATTGTGCACTTCATAATTGCTTAAGAGGATCTTAAGTGTTCTTACCCAAAAAACAAAAACCGAAAAAACCCATGAAAGAACACAAGGGAATTTTTGGAGGTGGTAGATAGGTTTAGTACCTTGGTTGTGGTGACTGGTATCGTGGGCATATGCATATGTGGAAACTCATCACACTTTAAACGTGTGTAACTTTTTAATATATAAATTATATCTTAATAAAACTAAAAAGAAAACGAAAAAAAATGTGACATGGCCTGGTAG
Source organism: Hyperoodon ampullatus (assembly GCF_949752795.1). Taxonomy (NCBI): domain Eukaryota; kingdom Metazoa; phylum Chordata; class Mammalia; order Artiodactyla; family Ziphiidae; genus Hyperoodon; species Hyperoodon ampullatus. Next base: position 7,383,422 of record NC_136923.1, on the reverse strand, counting down.
ATCCAGTGGCTACTTTAGCTAGGGTGGCCAGAGAAGACTTCCTGGAGGAAGTGATATTTGAGCAGACAGAGGAACGATGAGCAGCCAGGTAGTGACCTGGGGGAAGAGTGTTCCAGGCTAAGGAAACAGCAGGGGCTCAGGGAGGGGAAGTGACTTGCCCGAGGCCACAGGCCAGGGAGGCACTGTAGAATTAGCACCTGCAGGTGGCTACTGGCTGCTGGCAGGATCTCTCTTGCCAGCCCCGTGCGCCCAACTACCCCCATCTGCTGCATGTGCTGTACAGCTGCCGTTGAGGCTGCCCACACCTGAAGCCTCTGCCAGAGGAGGATGATGCTTGGGCAACTGGCGTCTCCTTGTCACAAAGTGCCTGGGAGTCCACCCACCCCAATTTGATGGCCAATATCCAATGGCTGAGGTGGAGGTCCAGAAGCCCAGACACCTTGCTGCAGGGCAGGTCAGACCCTGCAGAGGTACCATGCTCCAGAGCTCCCCGTAAGATCAGGTGGAAACTGGGATTTCTCCAGAAACCCTGGCTGCCGCTGCTTCTTCCTGGGCTCTGTTGCATCCCTGACCCTTTACTGGTCTCACCTGAGAGCACCCCGCCAGATCCTGTGCCCACCCATCTCAGGTTCTGCTTTCAGGGAATTCAGCCCAGGAGAGAAGCAGAGGTGGGACTTGAACCAGAAGTGCTCGACTCTGAACTCCATGCCTGGCAGGGCTGAGTAGGGGAGGGACATGAGTGAGGACTGTGAAGGCCAAGGGGTGGTTCTCGTCGCTCTGTTCCCTGCCCTCCGGAGCCACGTTTCCGTGGAGTTTTCTCCGTGGCGGGGATGGAGGAAATCCCTGGACCCATCACTGCCCCACCCGCACCGCCAGCTGCGGAGACACAGAGCCGGCTCGATCCCTGTCTGACAGTTGCAGAGGTGGGAAGCCAAGCTCCCAGCAGCCGGGAGCTGTCATCAGGCCCCCAAGTTTAAATATAGACAGTCAAGCCTGTAATTTGCCTCTTTTCTCCACGGTGTGGTGCCTATAATTAGAGCCGGGAGACAGCCATGGAGGAGCAGGCAGCCAGGTGGGGAGGCCTTGGCATCTGCCACATCCTTCCCCGGGAGGGGAGGCCAAGGCCGTGTCAGGGCAGCAGGGCTCACCTTGCTTCCGGGCTCGGCTTCCAGGGCAAGAGGGGCCGTCATCAGCCATCACCTGCAGCTACTAACTCAGGAAACTGGCTTCTGCTGGGCCTCAAACAAGGGGCTTCTCACCGGGCTCCTGGCACTGCCCTCCACTTCTTCGATCTTTCCTCGGCAGGGCAGCTGGGCGGTCATCATACAGCTCAACTCCATCCCTGCCCTCCCCTGCTCACACCTCTTCCAGGGCTCCCACTGTCCTCAGGATAAAGCCTGCATTGCAAACTCCAGGCCCTACAGGGTCTGCCCCCTGTCCAGCCACCACACCTGCCAAGTGCTGAGCACCTGTACAGGTAAATAATCTCCTTTACTCCTCATAGCAACCTGTGAAGTAGGGACTACGGGATCCCAAGTCCACAGACCAGGAGGCGGAGGCTCAGAGCTCGGTGATGGTACCTGCCCAAGTTCTCAGAGCTGTAGCTGGACAAGAACACAGGCAGGCTGCCCCCAGAGCCCACACTTTTACCTTCACTCTTCTGCCTAAGTGCGAATGGAGTGCCTACTGTATAAGGACTCAGACTGGTTCTGTGGCAGAGAAGGGAGGGTTGCACGCAAGCCCTCACTTTGCAGAGGAGGTAACTGAGGCCCAGGTAGGGGCAGGGCCCTGGCTGGGGTCCCCCTGCATGCCCCGTGTCTCCCCTGTGCCATCTCCCGGGGCTGCATGCTCACCCGCCTTGCCGATCTGCACAGCCAGCTTGGTGAGCTTGCCCTGCAGGACCGACTTCTCCTTCTTGTGCATGCTGGCCTTCTTCTTGTCGTCAGTGTCGCCGCCCTCGGCACTCTTGAGGGGCTGCATCTCCATGGCGGCCGCCCCGTCCTGCTGTTTGGCTGCAGGGGGCAGAGCGTGTGTGCACACACACAGACACAGACACACAGACACACACACACACATAGGTTAGCCTGCAGGGTGGGGATGTTGGCACCCACCCAACGGCCCAGCGGAGCACAGTGAGGTCCTCACTCCCCAGCCTGGGCCCCCGCATGGCCGGCACACAATCCCCGTGATGGGGGGTTGGTCTCTTCCTGCTGGAGACCCTGGTCCCAGGGCCATTGGCTGCCTTGGACCTGGAATTCAGGACACAGCAGGGAGTGACACGGCTCCACCCTGGATTTCCAGCAGGAGTGGGCTAGGGTCCCCTCTGGGCCTGAACAAGCCCACAGACCCTTCCCCCAATGGCTCTTCAACTTCTCCACATTCAGACAAGACACAGGCTTGGGCTTTGCCCAGTTGGTCCTTGGGCCATGTTGCTGGATATTAAGTAGTCACTAGACAGAAGGGACACAAAGGGGGCTTAAAGTGTAGAAGAGAGTGTCCTCATCCACAGGTGTCAAGCTCCTCCCCCCTTCAGCACAGGTCTGACTGGTGGGCCTGCGGCCTGACCCCTTAGCCCCTAAAGATCTCAGAGACCCAGCTCCAAGTCTTCAGCTGAATGGGCAGCATAGCTCAAAGGCTGGGGAGAAGCTGGCTTGTGGTGGCCTGTCCTCAATGGGTGATGCCTCCATTTGACCTGGCACCATATGATCACAGCTACCCGCCCCCCGAAAGGTGTCAGGCGCCCATAGGCATGGAAGTCTGCCTCTGCCGTGGCCCTCAGAACCGGCGGGGAGGGGCCGCAGGGACCACAGGTTAATACAAAAGGGTTACCTTTGCTCTGGCTGGCGTCCACATTGCCATCCTGCATTTTACCTATACGACAAAGAATTTTAACAGACAACAGAGAATCAGACAACACACGTTGGTCACCATGAAGACACAACAGGGCCACAGACATTCATGTCAGATGGAGGGAGGGCCAAGCCGGCTCCGCCCTTCTGTGCAGGGACGCCGGGGAGGCCCCTGAGACAAGAGCAAAGCCGTGGTGGCTGCAGGCTCTCTCTTGATTCTCTGGGGGCACAGAGAGAGCGCTTCTGGGATTATTTTGGCCCTGAGCATTTTACAGATTAACTGGAGGCCTTTGAGGGTAAAGAAACCATAGTTGGCTGGCAGGAAGCAGAAGGAGTGGGAGATCTAAGGTCCCCAGTGATTAATGTGGAATTTGGTTGGTGCCTTTTGTGGGCTGAGAGGAGGCAAAGGGAAAGATGAGAGAGAGAGAGAGAGAGGCAGGGAGGGAGGGAGAGAGAGAGAGAGAGAGAGAGAGAGAGAGAGAGAGGTTGATTCTAGAATGGGGAGGAGTTTGGTCAATGTGTTCCTTAGTTTCTGGCTCCAGGAGGGATGATTCCACTTTCTCCTCCTGGTGAAGGGGTGTGAAGCCACGACATGGAGAAACCCCCGCCCAGCCTCACTGAGAGTGACTCAGGCAAAGGGTGGGCAGGGGCTCCCCAGCGGTGGGCTCTGAGGTGCCCACATGTGTCCAGGGGCCTGGTGGCAGTGCCCTGGCTCCCAAGGGGAAGCTGCTGACCCCTCCCGTCCACTGAGCTGTGTGCTCTGTATTCTGGGTTGACCAGCTCAGGCCACAGCAGACAGGTGAAGTCTGGCTGGTGGGATCCCCTGGGTGCCCCCAGCCCCCCACCCCAGCCCTGCCTATCAGGGGCAGATGCTGCCTAGTGCTGGGTCTGGGGCTCCCCACCCCCTAATCAGGGCCATCGGGGAGGCCGCCTACCCAGTCTCAGCCCAAGGCGTGTGGCCTGCATTCACAGGGTGGGAGGTATTGGTGACTGCTGCCTGGTAGCCAGACACCTGCCTTCACTTGCTGGCACTGCAGGGGTCGGGGGGCACCCTCCTGTCCCACGGGCTCACCCTGAGCTTTGCCCAATGGCTCGCCACCTCAGAAGGACTCTGAGAAGGTTGCCCCCCACCCCAGCCATTAGCCGAGAAGGAGATTTTCACAGCTCATGTTCCAGGCACGTACATGACGACCACAGTTTCATCTGGGCCTCACCACATCCCTACCAGGACGCTGCAGATCACACCCACTGACAGATGAAAAACTGTGGCTCAGGGAGGGACACTCAGCAGGGTCTCTGCCAGGTCTCAGCTGGTAAATGGAGAGCTGCCCCCAAAGTACATGCACATTTCTGCCCCCATCAGGGAGAATGCAGCCACCCCCAGTCCCCTGAGGCAGGGGGAGGGCAGGTGTTGAGGTGGCACTGGTGGGACGGGGCTCCTGAAGCTGCTGTTTCGAAACCAACTAGCCGTGTGGCTCCACCTCTCCCACCCTCGCTTCCATCTCTGGAACAAGGGGTGGCCACGTCGCCTCCCCGGAGCTCCTAAAAGTTGCCTTAGCGATAACCACTCGCCCAGCAGCCTTTGGCAGTTTGCAAGTGTCTCCGATCTTGGCAGTTTTCCTGATACCCTGCAAGGTGGGGCGGGAGGGGTTTTCATCACTCTTATTTTACAGATGAGGAAACTGGGGCCGAGGGAGGTTCAGAGGCAGCTGTCATTTATAGAGCATCCTGATGACCGTCCTGAAGCTGCGTGAGGAGTTCAATAAACACGGTCATCCCCACCACCATATCCGTTATAGGTGACTCGGAGGGGAGAAGTGGCTTCCTGGATGCCAGCCCCACACCATCACTCCAAGGTCAGTGCAGGGCTGTTCCCACTGCCTCTCCCAGCAAAGGGTCAGTGATCCTCCCTGGGGTTTAAAGAGAAAGGTCCCCGTTGCTCTATTGTAAAATTCTTTCTACTGGATTAGAAACAAAACAGAAAAAGGCGTTTTGGAACCAATAGGAATTAACTACAATGATTATTTTTATTTTTAAAAATATACTAACTGGGCTAAAGGGCACCAGAGGACTCCTCTTCAATAGTCTGGTGTCAGATGGCACAAAAGGGCCTTTATCTGCATTGCATATTATCAGATGCAATAGCCCACACGTGCCCATCAACCAAGCTAGCAATTTCCTCTTTTATTTCCACAGTGACCACATGGCCAGAAAAATAATCAACAATGCATATGTTTGAGGGAGGGAGCCATATCCTGGGGGTGCTTTGGTGCAGATGGCCTGGTTTCTCAGAAGCAAGCGACTCATCTGGGGTTCTCCTTAGCCAGATGGGTACTAGCCCGGCCCTGGAACTGTGGTGGGACGTTGCTCTGGTCCCCCATGGGACGTGGAAGATGGGCTGTGATTCAGGGGAGCTGAGATGGAGGACAGGACCCAAGATGGGGAACCGGGGTGGAGACCTGGAGGCCCCTCTGCATCAGATGCTAGATGCAGCTTTGCCAAATGGGTGTGTCCTCTCCATGCACTGTGAGGGTCAGGGGTGCAGAAAGCTTCGAAGTGGAAGGTCCATGGTGAGAAGACCCGATAAACCAGCTTAGGGGAGACAGGTCCTAAATAGGAGACCTGGGAGGTGTCACTTCCTTCCCCTGTGCCTCCGTTTCTCTCTCTGTGAAAACCACTTTCAACCAAGGTGATGCTCATGAAAAGCACTGCAAAGTACCTTGTTAATGTCCAGAGTTAAGAGTGATGTATAATTAATCATGATGTATTCTATAGTGATATATCAATAGATATAAAAGAAATAATAAAATAAAAATGGCAATTATAATGCCTCCAAAATGAATGGAACACCCCTACCTTTCAGTTGGGAGGGGCTTGGGGGAGTGCAGTGAGGGGGGCATCCTGCCACCTGAGTGTGCTTTCCACATCCAGGTCATCCTGATTTGGCTCAGACGAAGGAGGGGAAAGGAACAGTTAATTATCTCACTCACCAAGGCTCAGCTTAGCACCCCTCAGCCTTTACTGCACTCTGCCTGGAGCCTGGAAAGCACGTTAGGACGCAGGTTCTCATTCAGTAGGTCTGGGTGGGGCCTGAGATTCTGCATTTCTACCAAACTCCTGGGAGATGCCCAGGCTTCTGGTCCTCCGACCACAATTCGAGTAGCAACAGCTTAGAGTATTGGTTCCCAAGTATAGTTTGGGGGCCTACCAATCCCATGACATTCAGCCAGGAAAGGTCCCGCAGCCAAATCAGCCTGGGAAACCCTGCGTGGCTCTGTAACTCTCCACCACACACAGCACAGTCAAGGCTGTCCCTCTGCAACAAGGAAGAAACCAATTTTACCCAGTGTGTTCTTAAACACCTTTGACCACAGGATCCTTTCCTTGGGCAGGGGCGTTGGTGGTGGGGAAGACTTCTTAACATCCTTGTGAAGTTTACAAGACATCAGCAAGAGTGGCACACTCTTTAGAGCCAGGTAGGCCTGGGTTCACATCCCTGCTTTGCTACTTTCTAGCTCTGTGATGTTGGACTAGTGTCTTGATCTCCCTGAGGCTCAGTTTCCTCATCTTTAAAGTGGGGACAAAAAACTCTGAATCATAGGGTTATTGTGAGGATTCAGTGAGATGCTTGCAAAGTGCCTGGTGCACAGGAGGTGGTTAAGGAATGACAGTTCCCCATCTTTTCCAGCAGTTCTTCTTGGGACACTTGGAGTTTTCTGCTACAGTTGCAAGTGAGGCTGCCCCTTTTTTGGGACCCACCAGTCTGGATGTGGTCTATATGTTCCCCGAGCCCAGCAGGCTTGTTGTCCTGGGGGAAGCAGGATGCCACTTCCTATTTCCTCCCTGCCACCCCCCAGCCCCCCACGTGGGTTTGCCTACATTGGTTCTTCCTGTTATCTCTCGCCACCCCTCCCTCACACACGACACCTCCCACACCCCAGGCTGTCCTGATTTCTCCTCCTGTGCCTGAAATAGACCCATACCCGAATTAGCCCTTCTTGGTGAGGCCCTGCTCACAGAGCAGTCTTGCCCAGCCCCTGACATCTACGGGGTGTGTGTGTGTGTGTGCTTCCATCTTTGGTCACTTTGATTCTGGGTGGCTCAGCCAGAGGTCTAGGGCAGGGGATGGGAGGATGAGGCGGGACCAGAGCTCCATGTTTTCCAGGAGTGGTGAAGAGTAAATGATCTAATGGATGAGAAACCCACAGCCAGAGATGCCTGGGATGCGTGATGCTGGAAAAAAGAAGACTTTCCCTCCCCTTCAGTTCTCCAGGGCAATGGTTTCGTGACCAAGCCCTAACAGCTCCCAGGAGCAGTCTGGGTGACTTTATGTCACCTAATTTGGGTACAGGGACGTGTCTGAGAAGATGGGAGGGTGCAGAGATAAGAAATCTTGGAGGCAGATGAATGGAATTCCTTCCTGCCTGTGTGTCAGGAGGTTAAGATGCAGCTCCCAGGTACAGTGGCAGCCCTCTGCCCCCACCACTCATCCCCGAGGAGGCCAGTAAGAATGCAGAGACTCAGAACAAACGCTCCAGCACAGGCAACAGCAAGAAACACCAGTCCACATCCCAGGGGCAGAACTAGGCCCGAGCCCAAGCGAACCCCCGGCCCGTTCACTCCGTGAGAGAGAAGAGAAAGAATGTCTACTAGTGGCTCAGCCATGCTACGGGGTGGGGCCCAGGAGCTGAGCTCTGGCCTGGGTCCCCCTGCCTCGAGGGAACTGTCGAGTCGAGGACCGGAGCCTCCAGTGGGGACCCAGACGCCAGCTTCAGCCTAGGTCCTGACCCCGGGCCTTCTTCCCAAAGCCGGGGCCAGGAACGGGCTTAGGAGAGGGCCACGCCGGGTGGGACACTGCTTCTTGGGGGCCAGATCTGAAGCCAAGGTCACGTCCCTCTTCCGGGCTTCACCGGGGGTCAAGGGCCACAGGAGCCAGTGCCATCGTGGCAGCCATGAGTGGGGGCAGAGCTGGATCCCCGGTGGTGGCTTCTCTCTTAAGCACCTGCCCCGTGTGAGAGGACGACCGTCCCCTTGCTGCCCATGCGCATCCAAGTCTGTGCCGTCCAGACCAGGGAGAGGCAAGCCCAGAGTTGAGGGTGCGGGAGACGCCCATCCAACCGAGACCGAGAGCTCGCCCTGGGAGTGGGAGACGTACCATTGACTAGGCTGGTATTTGCATTATCTGCAGCATTTGAACCTGCCGCACCATCGGCCGCTGCGGGGGTGGGAGGGATGGAAAATGCAGTGTGTCACAATGGAGAAAAGCAACAACGCAGGACAGCAACAACAATCGACATGAACCAACTTGTGGGAAATAAGATGACTACATGCTTAAAAAAACATCTCCGTTGGAGATCAAGAAACTCGGATTTGGGGGTGGAGGTGAAATGTTCCCACAGAGATGCCACAGAAGTCAGGGGGAAAAAACTCAGACGTGGAGGGTCTTTGAAATAAAATATGGAGGATGATCAATGTGGTTACGCGGGGTGGCACTGTTGGTGGTGAGGTCTGGACTGAGGCACCCCGCTGGCCCAAGCAATCAGGCGGGTGCCTTTCAGAGAGGGTTCTATGAGAGGGTCTGGCTGACCATCAGGGCCAGAGGCGCTCATGGCCAGGAGTCGATTCAAAATATTCAGCGAGCAGTGCAGTGCGGGCACTGGCCATTCTGAAGGGGTGCTTGCTATGACCATTGCTGTGTCCCGGAAGAACGTCCGTCCATAGCAGTGACTTAGGATTCATGCCCTTGACTCAGGCTACTGCCCATGGCCAACTCCTCCTTCCCTAACTGTCACTCAAAAGATTGCCTTGGTGACCCCTATAGGAGATGCCCCACCATTTAAAAGGTGACATCAAGCATGTGGTATTTTGTGCATGAGACAGAGAAGGTACTAGCGAGTTTTCCTTAATTTAGGAATCAAAAATGATAGGATGTGCTCCAATTCACTCTTGCTGCTTTTTCTTGGGGTGGGGAAACGGGTTCTGCGGGAAGGAGAGGGAAGAGATGCCAGGTAAGGTGGCTGTGCTGTGAGGTGAGGGGGAGGTGGGACGGGCTCTGTGGGGTCACGGGGTGCTGAGCGGGCTGAGGGCGTGAGGAGGTGGTGGTGGTGCCATCTGCACTGAAAGCCCTGGAAGGGCAGGTAGGCAGACCGGGGTGCTGGCCGGTCCCGTGGGGCTGGCAGTGCATGGGGGCACAGTGGAGGTCTGGTGGGGCAGAGCCCCCAGCAGTCAGGTACCCCCTTTAGCTGTGTGCTGGGGATCTAGAGCCAGGGCTCGGGGTCAATGGCTGCTGCTATTTCTAAAACCCCATCTACCCTGAGGGGTGTCTTACTGTACCTGGTAGCTGAAGGCCATCCCCCTTCTTCACACCTGTGTGATGATTTTTGAGACATGTTAATGAAGGAGAAGCACATACAGCCTTTTGTGTGTGCACGCGCACACACACACGCACACGCGCACACACACACCGGTACGCCTGGGGTCATCCTGAAACGGGAGGCTCTAAGCAATGTCCCTGGTGGAGGTGATGGAATGGAAGTGCCGAGGGGGTCCAGCCTGGCTGTGCTGCTCGTGGGGGCCTGAGGGGCTGGGCTGCCCTCCCAGATTCCTCTGTCACGTCCCCTGCACATCCCACCTCTTCCTTCTACACTGATGTCCCCATCCCGTTGGAGTGGAGGTAAATGTTCAGCAAGGGACTCTGACCTGTGCTTTGGGGCAGAAGAGGCCTGTTTTTTTACTGGCATTTTAAGAAACACCAGTCTGGCCCATGGGAGCTTCTGGGTACTTGTGCCCCTCACCCAGGCCCCCGTGAGGCCAAGGAAGTGGGCAAAGCTGCTGCAACCTGCCCAACTGCCCGCACCTGGGGCCACAGCTGGCCATAGCTGCTACGTCTTTGTGTGGACGCTGTCCTGACATGCTCTGGGCCTCTTGGCCAAGACTTGGTCCTCAGTTTCAACCTCAGCTCTCCCAGATCACAGCTTATTTCCATTGCTCCTGCTGGTTGGGCCATCATAATCTTAGGGGTACCCCACCAGGAAATGGGTTTTGCCCGTGGGAACAAGTATCCTTTGATCGTGACCCAGACTTGGTGCCTGGCTGACCTCTGAGAGCTGGAGGGAGGCTGGCTGCCCCTAAAACTGAAGGAGGGGTCATCTATTATCTCATCTCCTTCCCCTGGACTCCAGAAGGTCTGGGTATTGGGCCCCTCCTCTGGAACTTGGGGAAGGAGACAAAAGACTGCAGATGTGAGAGTGGGGGGTGTCCCCGAGACCGAGTGTGAGTGTCGGGTAAGTAGTCAGCTGTTCTGGGCCAGAGGCTGGGCCTTGGATTTGGGCCTGGTCTGATGGGATTGGGGCTCATGTTTTCCAACCATCCCTCCTCTGCTCTGAGAGGCAGCTGTAGCCCAGGCCGACAACCTGCTGCACCAAGGGGTGCCCATGGAGTGAGGAATCTTGTTTGCAGGGGGAGGAGGAGACAGAAGCCAGCTGAGATGGCAGCTCTGGGGACAACGGGGAGAGGCTCACAGAAGTTGATTTGGAGGCACACATTAGGCCACCTTCCCCAGAAGACCCACCTCTGGGGAGAGTCTATACTGGGTGAGTGTGCAGCTCTGCTCAGTGGAGTTGAGAATAGCGGAGGAATTGGCCCAGGTGGGGATTTCTACTCAGTATCAGGGGTGATGATGGGAACAGGTCACACTCGAGGCTGGAGACTCAAGAAAAGGCTCAGCACCCTTGGCCTGGCCCAGGGGGAAGGGGGGCCCCCCATGACATGACTGGACAAGACAGAGACTGGAACGAGACCCTGGAGATGGAACAGACAGAGCCTCCTGGCCCAAGAAGGGCCTTGGGTGACAGGAGGCAGCTGTTGGCACAGGGTATGGACATAAAAGGCACTCAATAACTATTTTGTCTAGTGAATGAGTCAACAACAACAAAAATGTGGCCTTAAGAGCTCCTTTTCTGCTCCACAAGGGGGTTGGGCTTACCTTTCTTGTCCTTCTTCTCTTCCTCCTCACCGCCGGCCCCCAGCAGGGTAAAGATAATGCCGGTCTGAGAGTTCACACCCACGGCGGTCACCACCATCCGTCCAGAGCCCTCCATCACATGAGTCCCTGGGGAAGGGGACAAAAGCCAAGTTACCATTGCACGGCCCAAGCCCCCTCCCCCAAGGAGCAGAAGGCACTGGGTCTCAGTTGACTCCAGGCAATTTGCCTGCTGAGGTCTTAGGGCACCACCTGCAGTTGAGGTTCAAGGTGTGTACTCAAGGTGGGTCCTTTAAAGATGATTTCACCTTGGGATAGTGCTGTGATGGGCCTGGAGCTCAAATACTGCTATACCTCAATTCTTAGGCCCCCAGAAAGCTCAGGCCTACCACCTCCCACCTGCTCCTAGAGAATCCCTTCCTCTCTCCTCTCTCTCCCCTTCCTCTCTCCTCTCTCTCCCCTTCCTCTCTCCTCTCTCTCCCCTTCCTCTCTCCTCTCTCTCCCCTTCCCCCCTCCTCCTCTCCCAGTCTTACGGGCCAAGCAGGGACCATGCTCTCTTTTCCTTAATGATATATCGAGAACCAGACCTCGTTCTGCATGCAACCAGCAAAAAAAAAAAATGCCAACTAAGCCCTGGACGGGACTGCTTAAAATGGGGTCCACCAACTTCCCAAAGATCTGGGGAAAGAATTCAGGGCTCTATGAAGTTGGATGAGAAAACAATGACCTCTTTATTTTCATAAACATCAAACTGAAATTTAGCATTTCCCCCTATTAAGAACATAGGCAATAAACCCCAGGAGTGTCAGTGGTGGCCACAACACCATTACATATGTTACAGAAATCATGGGGGTTTTTTTATATTACTTTATAGCTGTTGCAGATACTTTTTAGGCGTATCCTTATTTTACACCTAAGGCAATTATTACACTGACTGCTGGATCTTGTTATTCAGTGTGCTAATAAAGAAGCACATATGTTACTACACCACACATTAATTCTTTTTAAATTACTTTAACTATTTCAATATAATTGGCTTCCTTTGTGATCCAGTGTATTTTATGTATTTCAAAGCTTTACTCTGAATAGGGGTGGCCCATGATGACCTCAGACCTCCCCAGGGGTCTGTGGTGCAAGAAAAGTTAAGAACTCCTTTCCTAGAATTGTAGATTTTTAAAACTGGGTTCCAAAGTGTCCTGGAATTCTTGCCATAGGGGGCAAGGGAGGCCTTTGGTCAGAGTGGCCCCAGTTTTATTCATCTTTGGGGTTTCTGTGTCAGCTTTTATTTGACAAGAGGGCACTCTGCTTAGTAAAGAATCTAGATAAATGAAGTTGGGCCTGTCAGGTGTTCATTTTTTCTGATTTTCATTTTTACCACTCTGGCTAGAAAGCTCTCTACAATGCAGCGTACAGTTTCTCCTTCAGCAGAGAACTAACAATCCAATCCTGCCTGGTGCGGGGTCTCCAGCCATCCCCAGGCCGCACAGGAAGAGCTATACCTGGTCTACCAGACAGACGGCCACGGCCACTGACCCCAGCCACTACACGGCCCTGGTGACTTGCTTCTTGAACTCCTTCTGCTGTTGAGAGATTTTCCTTCTTTCCCCTCAAGATGGATGGTCATTTCCTCCTGTTTTCAGGCTCACTTGTCACTAATGGCCTTCTCCTGGCCTCCCAATTTGCTTCAGACTTGAAGTCTAGGTGGACAAACTCATTAGAATTGTATCTAAAATAAGAATCAAGAGGTTCTGAGTCAGGGCAAGAAGCACTTTCATTAAAGCAAGGAATCTATTTTCACTTTTCAAGAGGTTTCACCCACCACTTCCTTTTCCTTCTGGGATCTGAGAGACGTCTTGAGACTGTGTGTGTGCATGTGTGTGTTTGCACACGTGCCTGTGTGCGTGTGCATGTGTGGTGTTCCAGCCTCTTGGCCTCCAGGATCTCAGGATCTTAAAGTGCTTTACAGACAGACAGATACCCTCCAGTAAGTTCCTTTGAGGTGGTAAAGGTTGGTCTGTCCATCCATGATGGGTAAACCAAGTCATGAAGGCTCCCAGAGGCAGCATGGAGCCCAGCAAGCTGTACCAGAACTTGGGTTCTCAGGTGGTGAGCTCCTCAGCTGGCTCTTTACCCATTCCCAGCCTCTTCTGTCCCCAAGCAGGGAACAGTGGGGACCACAGAAATGAGCTCGGACACTGACTTCAGGCCGATCAGCCCAGGCCTGGTGTCTTCCCATCACAGACAGACCCTGAAGCACACTTACCCCACAAGGGGCACAAACGGGGAGAACCTGGGCCCAACTATGGGACTTTGGGAACTACAATAACTTGCTGACAAAATGCTTTCTCATGCACGGTCTCAGCTTGTGTGGGAGCTGGCAGGATGGACTGTTAAATACCAGCAGTATTAGACAGAGGGGGAAACTGAGGCCCAGAGAGGTCACACGTGGGTGAGGGTGAGGTCACTGTAGATCTTTAAAGGTGAGGGTTGAACACACTTCAGTGCATTCACAGGGCGTAGATGGCAGGGACAGTAACCAGTGCTACCTTCTGTGGGACACCTACTCCGCTCCAGGCATCGTGCCCTAATCCTAGCCCTAATCCTTCACACGCACTCATCTCATTAGTCCTCATACTGGCCCTCGGTCCACAGAAGAGGAAACTGAGGGAGAAGCAGCTTGCCCAGGTCACCAGCTGGTGAGGGACCAAGCCCTGGTCCGGTTTGTCACATATTGCTCTTCCCCAGGAAAAAAGGCTTCACGCTGTGATCTCAAACATGTTTGTGAAAAAGTTGGCTCTGCCTGGGTGGCGATGGAGAAGCTGTTCCCCACCTCCCCAGTCCTGGGCGGGATGGAAAAAGACACAGGGGGCCAGTTTCCACCCAAGATAATCAGACCCCAAATCACCTTCTAATCTAATCACTCCCATCTCAGCAGGGAGCTGGGGGCCCTGCACTGGGAGGCCAAGGAGGAGGGAGGAAGGAGGAGGAAGCCAGGGAGGTGGCCTCTGGCTGCAACATGGGGACGCGGGGACATGGGTTGAAGGCACAGCATGGCCCCCACCCAGCGTCGATGAGCCCTGGGGAGTCCTCCAGGCCCCAGCATCAGATGGTTCAGAGACGTTGGGGGCACCAAACTCCCCCTCTGGTCCTCCCTCCCTCTGTGCCCCAGCAGCATGCCCAGCCTTCGCTCTGACCATTGCCCCCCAGCTCAGACACCCTCTATAGCTCCCCAAAGTCCAAACACCTTGGTCAGCACCCCCTGGATCAGACCTCAACCTTCTTCCGGCCCTTGACCACTGATTCCCACACTGCGCCCTCTGCCCTGGGAGCAGCACAGCTCACTGGGCCCTCCTGTCCAGCCCCGCTCCCCAGCCCCATTCCCGCCTCTGCTCACATAGTTATCACCACCTGAATGCCCTTCCCCCACCTCTTCTCCAAAATCTCCTCCTCAAGGCTCAGGACAAATGCCTCTCCTCTTAGGTGACTTCCCTGACCCCAACAAAAGGACATCACCTCTCTCCTCTGGACTGCCCCCCGGGGTTTCCCCTGGGGGTGCCTCCCAGCCCGGTGTCCCCACTAGCCTGTGAGCCCCTGGAGGGCAGGTTTGAGGGCGAGTCCTCTCCTCTTGCCACAGCGGAGGCTTGTAGCTGGAATCCAGCACTGTCCTCCCTGCTGCCTCCTTTTTTGTATTTCCCATGGTGGACATGTATTACATTTATAATGGAGAATCCACACACCCTCAATAAGCCATCTTTATGGTTTCACAAAGGGTCAAATTCATCCAGCCCAGCCGTCCTCCCTGGGCTGCGCCTCTCCCCGACCAGGACCTCACAGCCTGGCTGCCCTCCTGCAGGAGGAAGAACAGAGCGGACCAGGTCACCCCCAGGCTGCCACTCCCCAGCCCCGGGATCCCCTGCAGGGGACAATGTTTAACCCCAAGGGCTGCAGCTCCAGCAGTGGAACCAGAGGCACGTAAGCCATGGGTCTTTGGGTGCGGACAGAGGAGAGAACCTTTTGGGGAGGGGGGCGCTGGCTGGGCCCTGCACCAGGCTCCCAAGTCCATGGTCCCTTGGGTACCATGCTGTAGCCTTCACCTCCTTATGCTCCCATGGAGCCCCTCAGAATACACAGCATGGAGGGTGGTTGATAGAGAGGACCCTAGGCTGAGGAGGAGGGGACTGGGAACAAGTCTGGTGTCTGCTGCTGATGTGCTGTGTGACCTGAGGCCAGCCGTCTCCTCTGTGGACCTCAGTTTTGTCCTCTGTAAAATGGGGAGGTCTGGCTTAGGTCACCACCTCTCAACGGTGAAGTCTGGGCACCTTAGGTCCCAAGGAGATGAGGGCCACTCCTGGGTGGGGTAGGGCAGCCTCCATTAAAAGGCAGCATCTCGGGGAGTTCTGATGGGCCAGCAGAGGCCTGAGCAGACAAACTGGCCATGTGTCACTCCCTTCCAGGGCCACGCTTGTTCATGGGATGGACAAGTGTGGTGGCGTCCAGCTCTGTGCTGGGCTCTGGGGCCCAAGGGGCCTCTGGTGGTC
Organism: Hyperoodon ampullatus; assembly: GCF_949752795.1. Classification (NCBI taxonomy): domain Eukaryota; kingdom Metazoa; phylum Chordata; class Mammalia; order Artiodactyla; family Ziphiidae; genus Hyperoodon; species Hyperoodon ampullatus. The sequence continues at coordinate 7,368,054 of NC_136923.1, read as the reverse complement.
CCTGCCCTCCAGGGGCTCACAGTCTAGTTGGGGTTGAGGGGAGCAGACAGGCACACACATCAGCAACAACACAGGACAACAGAGACCCGAGGGTCCCTCGGCCGGCGGGGGACACAGCCCAGGCAAAGGGGGGAGATGGGGCAGTGTGAGAGCTGCGCATCAGCTGGCTGAAGCTGAGGGCTCGTGAAGGGAGGGTGGCCTGAGTGGAGAGCTGCAGGGTTGGGTGTCTCCTCGGAGTTCAGTAGGGAGCTGCCAGAAGTATTCTGGGGGGAGGGAAGAAGAGAACTAATATTTATGGAGGTTCCCCATGTACCCCGCGCTATCTGAGCCCCTTTTCCCACTCGGTGGCCATGGTCCCCGGGTGAGGTCATTATCATCACCCGCATTTCACAGGGCATTGCTGGGGCAGCCAGGTGGCTCCCGGCTCCTGTGCTCTCTCCCTTGCTGGGAAGGCTTGTGCACAAAGTCAGAGGCAGAGCTGTTTGGGGACACAGCCCCGAGGAGCGAGAGGGAGGCAGGCAAGCGGTGAGGGAGCTCTGTCAGCATCTAGCTCCCGCCTATCCGTCCGTCCATCCATCTGTGCGCCAGAAAGGAGCTCGGGCCCCGGGAACACTGCGGGCTCTCACCAACAGGACGGCCTGTCCTGCCCCACCTGAACCTTCATCTCCTGTCCCTGGAGATGACTTCTGCGGCCTCTGACCTGGCAGCTGAGTGTGGGCCAGAACTTTCCCAACTGCAGGCTCAAAGCCCATCTCTGCCTCAGACTTGCTGCAGGCCTAGTCCAGATGGCATCTCGGGGCCAAAGCCTCATGTGACGGCAAGTGGGGTGCACTGAGCCCCAGTTGGCAGAGCTAGAGGAGCCTAACTTTACAAAATGAAGCTTCTTAGCCCAGAGAGGGCAAATGGCTCAGTGAGGCTGCACAGCACGTGAGGCACAGGTAGGGGCTTAAACCCAGAGCTCCCCACTCTCCTGGTTTTGACTTCCTAAGCCTCTCTTTGGACAGGGAGAGGCGGGAGGTCAGACCTTCCAACGGGTCTTTTCCTGGGGGTGGAGAAGGGCAGAAGGGACGGAGGCCTTCTCTGGGGATTATTACCTGCCTCTAGCACAAGCACCAAGCAAAGCCAAAGCGATTCCCAGGCCAGACGCGCTTCTGTCATCATTATTGTTATCAACGCAGTTCATAACGGTAATAACGCATGCTCGCAGAGCGTTAGACAGTCGGCAAAGCGTTCCATGGCCCACAAGCCCGTGCCCCTCACAACAGCCCTGTGAGGTAGGTTTCAGCGCAGGCACAACCCCAAGCCCCTCCGCCCACCTGTGGCCTCTCTGGCTCAGAGAGGTTAAGCGATGGCCCAGGGTCACACAACCGTGAGCGGTGGAGCCGGGACTTGAACCCGTGCTCTATCCACTACACCCCGCTGCCTCTCATGGAGAAGAGGCAGGGTAGTGTAATGGAGAGAGCGCGGGCCGAGCGGCACACTGGGCCTTCCTGCGGTCACGGTGCTGTCCTAGGCTCCCTGGTGGCAGCGGCAGTGGTGGTAGGTCCGGCTCCCCGTGCCTGGCCTTCCGCTCGGCAGGCAGGGTGGGCGGCAGGCCCGAGAGAGTTTGTCGATGTCCTGGGTAACCTCATGCTGTTCATGCTCTGGTTCCAGGGGTGATGGAGGAGGGTGGGGTCCTGCAGGGGACCGAGCCAATGGGACTGCTGGAGCCAGGGCCTGCTGCTTTTGAGGACAGTCCCCACCCTGGCCCGCTGGCCCCTGTCCCTTCCATGGCTACATCGATGGTGCCTGGTTGTCGGTTTCCCCGTGGAATTCACTATCAGGTGCTTCAAACAGGCCACGCCGCTGGGTAATGAAGTCACGGGGTCCTCGGAGGTGAGCTCGCGCGTGGGCGCTAGGAGGCTGCCGGGCTGGAGTCTCCCTCTGGCCCTGGCCTCGGTGGGGCTTTACACGCCTGCTTGGGGCCTCAGTTTCCCCAGCTGCAAATCAAGACTGCAAATCCCATGGTTCTCTAGGGATCTGTGAGTCCACTGACAGGCTGTAAGGTGACAAGTCTGGACATTTACTTCTCATAAGAGGGATTACTGCTTTCATGGGACTCTCATGGGGGTTCATGACCCAGGCAGGTTAAAAACCACTGGCCTTCCAGGAAAGGCAAAAGAATGCTGAGGACCTGCTCTGTGTCAAAGGAGGCAGAAGAGGCAGGACATCTAAATGCCACGCAGCATCCTGCGCTGGCTCCCAGCCTGGGGGACGCTGTGGGGACAGTTGGCACACGTGCATATGGATGGTATGTCGGGTATCAGTACTGCATCAATGCTTCCTGAATTGACTGCTGTGCTGTGGTTATGCACAAGGACCCCTTTTCTTGGGAGACACACCTGAAGTAGGAAGAGGCCCTGACGAAGGAGAGAGGGAGGCTCTTGAGAGCAAGGGAGGCACAATGGCAATAGCAGGTGAACCAGAGGGGAGGCCATGCAGGCGTTCATTTTACTAGTCCTGCAACTTTTCTGAAAGTTTGAAATTATATTAAAATACAAAACTAAGAAAAAAAATAGGCCGAGGTCAGAGTTTGTATTCCAGGGCCCACCCATAGGTTGTCAGACCCACACAGGCTTTTGAAAAATTGGAATTTCTTCCCAACGTCTTAAACATCGGGAGATTGACCTGAAAAGTCTGAATCTCTTGCTCCCCTTGCAGAGAGCGGACTTCGCAGCCACACGGGGGGCACGTCCACGGGCAGCAGGGGAAGCAAGTGAGTGCTTGGTTTGGCGTCCACACTCCCCCTACCTCACCCTGTGGACGTGGGGACCTGCGATTTCTGCACGTTTCTACTCTGCCTGGGCTGAAGCCACTGCAGACATGGGCCTGTGTCTGCCTGTCTGTCCTGGGCGACAAGCTCCAGGCCTTTAGGATTTCCTTTGTGCCCTCAGCTTTGGAGACATCTGAATCTTTCTGAAGGCTGGTCTGCCCCCATTTGTCAGATGGGGAGACTGAGATCCTGATGGGCAGAGGTCATAGCGGGAGCCGATGCAGGGCTGGAACCTGGAGGTTCTGCCTCCAAAGGCTGTGTTCATTCTACACCACACAGCATCTCACACGTGCACCATTCACAGAGGACAGTCACATCTGTCCAGGCATGTGGTCCCTACAACAGCCCTGTGGAGTAGGCAGGGGGGAAGGGCTCCTCACTGGCTCACTGCACAGACACAGACATGGAGGCTTAGAGAGGAAGGGATCTTTCCAGGGTCAAAGGTCAGGCATGGCAGGCCACCTGATCCAGAACTGAGCGTTCTTTGCCTTCCTCTAGGCTGAGCCAGTGTTCCAGATGCCATGTGGGGGTGTCTGAACTACCATGAGGACCCTGCAGGTGCCCCCAGCATGGTCCCTCTGTGTTTTCTGAGGGTCATCTGACCAGAAGGCCCAGCAAAGCCACCAGCACAGGTGAAGGGTCCGAGATGTCCGGTCATGTGAGAGTCCAAATGGCAGTTATGCAGGGTTCAGAGCACTGGGGAAGACAGCAATCCAGGGGAACCCCCCGGAGGAGGCAGGCTCGGGCAGGCTGAAGGTGGGGAGGAGCTAGATGGGGGAGAGACAGGGCCAGCCCAGAGAGGGGGAAAGGGGACACATTCAGGAAGAAGGAAGGGAGGGGAAATGGACATATAAGCTGGGGTTACTCTCCCATTTCACAAGTGAGAAAATGGAGGCTCAGAAAGGGTAAGAAGATTGTCCAAGGTCTCCCAGCCAATGAAGGGCAGAGTCGGGATGTGAACCCAGGCTATTTCACTCCCAAGTCCAGGCTCCGTCCGAGGAACAGGGAAGGGAACCAGCCTACTGTGAGCACCCCTCCGGCAGGACTGTGCTAGGTAGGGGCCTCACCTACATCACACACCAGGACGTCACTGTTGTCCTCACAGGTAAACTGAGGCTCAGAGAAGTGAAGTGACATGCCCAAGGCCACACAGCAAGTTCATTTTAGAGCCCAGATCTGGCTCAGCCTGCCCAACTCTGCTCTTTCTACAACGCAGCGCAGCCTCCCTCCTCACTCTGGCAGACAGTGCCTGAGCCCTAAGGTGTGCAGGGTCTGGGGTGGAGCTGGGCTGACCTCCCGACAGCCTCAGGCTCAGGCTCCCACCTTCTTGGACCAGCCAAGGATGGAAGGGGCCCATAAAAGTGAGACCTGTTAGATTTGTTTGGGTGGTGGGACTGTGGATGGTTTTGCTTTTTATTTTATTTGAGATGCTTTGCGCAGCACAAAACTCAATCAGCATGATGAGGCTGTGCCCGAATGGGCCGAGCGCAGTGTGACGTCACAGGCTAATGCATGGGTCCCAGGTGGCACAGGGCAGGGGTGGTCAGGGAAGACTTCGTGGAGGAGGGGGGACAGAGCAGATGGGCAGGAGTTAAATGTGCAAATGGGGAAGGGAGAGAGCCGTGTGGGAGGAGGGAGCGGCCTCAGCAGAGGCAGGGCAGAAGGAAGGAAACAAGGCGGGTCTATAGCAGAGGTGCAGGTGAGGACAGGTGTACCGAATCTGTGACTCACCGCAGGGAGAAGCACTGAAAGCAGCGCCCATTCAGGGTTTTGGCCTCCTCTACAACAGACCCACCCATAGCCTGTCCAGGCCCTGCTCACACACAATCAGTGACGGGGAACTCACTACCATACAGGCAGCCTCTTTTGTTCCTAGAATGGTCCTGACTGTTACAGAATTCTTCTCTTTCCAATTAGAGTGCTTTCCATTGGGCTGACCATGCCCCTTTCTCACTGTCTTTTCCCCAGGAGCCTGGGCTAAGCCACTGCCCTCCCTCTCTGCCACGCAGCTGGGTTTCTGAATGTCAGTACTGCAGCTCACAGTCAAGTTTCATTTTCTTGAGTCTAGTTCACCCTGCACTCTGGCCATCTCTGTGGGTACTGACTCTTGCTTTCTCTTTGTCAGCCTTCCTGGACTTGTGGTCTCTGTGAACTTGATGGGCATACGTTCCATACTGCAAGAGGACAGAGCTCCAGGGAAGGCTGCTAGAAACCTTTCACCAGATTGCCAGCAGTTCAAGAGTCAGCACAAACTGACCGAAATCCCCTGGCCTCAGCAGAGCCTTCTCCATCTTGCCCACAAAGACACCACGGGAGACCCTGTCTCCTGTCTCCTGACATCCAGAGGCCCAGGGTCTACTCCATTTGCCTGGGCTTCCAGCCAGATGGATAGATCGAGACTAGACTGGTTGATTCCACTTCAGCTGGCCAGCCGACTTCCCAACCATCTCTGCCCTGTTGCTCTTTTCCAGCGTCTTTGCACCTGTGCCCACCTCTGTGGCTGGTTGCTCGTGTTTCAGGTCAGTGATCCTGAACATTTTCTCTCCCGAGCCTCCTGCCAGGGAGCCATCCCTCCTCTCCTTCCTCTGTCTGGAAGCTTCATCACTCATCCACTCAGGCCTAGCACCTCCCCTTGACTTCCACTGATCCTCATGACCCACCGGCCACTTCTCCCAAGGATGCTAGCCTCTCTGACAACCACTTCAGCCCAGAGGTCAGAACCAGGGCCACAGGGCGATGACCATTTACTGAGCTCTCATGTGGCTCTAAGTTCCAAGAGGGCATTTGAGGCTTTCCAGGATCACTTGGTCAGACCCCCCAGGGCCTTTGCACTCGCTATCCTTCTGCCTAGAAGGCTCTTTCTTCTCATTGTTCTGGTTTTAGCTCAAATGCAACCTCTTCAGACAGGTTTTTCCCTGATCAACTAAGATTCCCATCCCCTTCCTCAGGGTCTCTATCTCACTATAATGGTGTAATGTCTCCACCTGACTTATCACTAACTGAAATTATGTTACATATCTGCTTGTTTGTTCCTTCCTTGTCTGTCTCGTTTACTAGATTCTAAGCTCCAGGAGGGCAGGGACCTTGTTTGTCTCATTAACCACTGGCACATAGTAGGTGCTTAATAAATGTTGGTTGGATAGTTTTTGATAATAAATGCCCCAGACCTAATTCTCCCTCCTTTTTACCATCGTACCCTGCAGACATACTGCTCCTCCTCTGGATTTCTAGGAAATCCCGCTGTGCCTCTGCTAGGAGGGCCCTTTCTCCACAACTCTGCTTGGTGGACTCCTACTCACCCCTTAAAACCCAGCTCAATTCCACCTCTCTGGATAGTTCTGTTCTGTTGGTTTTCTCACACCTTCCTCACTCCTCTACTGTGGAATTAGCTGTTTGCTGGTTTGATTCCCCCAGCTTACCCAAGCTTGGGGCTTCCAAGGCCAGGGGATGAGTCTGTATCATCATGGAAGGGAGGGCCCAGGGCTTGGCCCAGAGCAACTGCTCAGAGGATGTTTGCTGAGCACTGCTGGACAATAAAGCCTTTTTGGTGTCCCTGCTTGGAGGGGGGGTATTTCACCTGTCTGGTGCCTCACCTCTGCAGGGTCTCCCCTCCTCTCTTGCCCCCTGCAGCAGCCAGACTGAGATCTTAAAAATGTAAACATGATCAGCTTACTGCTGATTCCAGAGAATCCTCATCGTACTCAGAAAATTTATAAACTCCTGACCATGGTGCACAAGGTCTCCCTCTTGCTCATGGTCCTGCCTCAGGGCCTTTGCACTTGCTACTCCTGCTCCCTGCTATACTCTTTCCCTGGAAAGTTGCAAGACCAGCTCCTTTCCATCATTCACACCTCAGCTCACACGTGGCCTCCCCAACCTCCCCCACCACCTGCACTCCATTGCCCTACTTTTTTTTTCCATCATATACCTATTACCCTCTGGAATTTTTACATTGTCTGTCTCTCCACACTACACTACAAGCTCCTCAAGGCTGGGGCCTCATCTGCCTTGTACACTGCTGTGTCCCCAGCCTCCAGTCCAATGCCTGGCATACAGCAGGTATCTAAAGTAGGTATCACCAGACTGATTCTTTCTCATCTCTAACGAGAACAGGCTTCCATGTTCGACTTCTCAGAAAATCAACTTACTAGAAGGTAAGTTTCATGGGGGCAGGAATTCGTTGTCAGCTTTATTCACTGTGCTCGCCCCAGGGCCTGGAGTGCTGCTGAGTGCACAGTAGGCTCAATGTACGACTGCAGGGGAAAAGGGAGGGAGTTCTCGTTTGGGGCCGAGTTGGCCAGAGATCCGGAGACAAGGACCAAAGTCTCTGAGACCCTCCAGTCTCATAAAGGGGACATGGATGCCCCCTGGGCATGGGGGCAGGAACCGGCAATGGGAGTGAGCCCACCGTGGGCCACAGCTCACCTGACAGCAGCATGGGGTCCTTGTCCACAGACTTGCGCACCTGGTCAGACTCCCCCGTCAGGGAGCTTTCATCGATCTTGAGGTCATTGCCCTGGATGAAGAGGCCGTCTGCAGGGAGGAGGTCGCCTGGTAGGAGGAAAGGTGAGGGGGTCAGTCAGCAGGGTCTCAGGTGACTGGAGAGGCTGGAATATTCTCTTCAAGGCATGATCATAAGGAAGGTTCGCCTTTGGGAACTGGCTGCCTAGGGTTCCCAGGATACAGGAGCCAAGATGGCGCCCATCAAAGGACAATAGGTAGCTGAAGCCTGGGGCCAGGGTGAAGGGCATGAGGCCTGGAGGGCTGAGGTTAGGCCCCGCAATAATGCTAGCTTGGGTGGGCGTGTCCTTCAGTTTATAAAGTGCTTCTCTTGGCATGGCATGGATTTGGGGCCCAGTTTCCTCAATGATTCAATCTTCTCTGGTCTCAACTATGTCTTGGGGAAATTCTTTTGGAAGGGATTAATCTCTCTTGACTAGGCTGAAAAGCCCCCAAGACAGGCATGTTATCAGAGGAAACCAAGCCCCCTAGGGCTGAGTGAGGAGAGGCCTGCCAATCTTTCCCCCATCTTTGGCCTCTACTTACCTAGGACATATCTCATCTAAATCCCCTTTGGCACCAGCCTGCTCACTATCTCCATGGCAGTATCACAGGCCTAGAATGTTCGCTCATCCACGTCCACTCCCTATAACACCTTCTCTAGCCCAACAACCATCCATTAACAGCCAATCAGAAGTGGGAAATGGATTTCACCTCATCAACCCATTCTGAGTGTTAGTGGTCCTTGGAGTGTTCTATTGAGAAGGCGTCTGAGGATGTATCTAGGCCTTGAGCTGAGATTGATTAGGAATGTCTGCTAAGGGGAGAAGTCTGGAGAGTTGTGGTACGTGTGCTGTGTATTTGCCGTTTCTGATTTAAATGGATTCTGGAATCTTACCTCCAGAAAGGAGCCTTCCACCTCTCCAAGGAGCTCAGAAGACAACCTGGCTTGGGCTCAGCCTTCAGGGATCCACCCCCTGCCCTGGGCCAGCCTCTCTGGGTCCCACCTGTGCCCAGATGCCAGCTCCAGCATGTGGCTCAGTGGTTGGGTCACTTACCATATTTGACCTGGGCAATATCCCCAACCACGATCTCAGCCACAGGGATCTGGACCACCTGGCCAGCCCGGACCACGGTGAACTTCTGCTCCTGTTCAATGCGGCTCTGCAGGCCCCGGAACTGTTTCTCTTTGCTCCAGTCATTGAAGGCCGTGACCAGGACCACGCAGATGACCGAGAGGAGGATGGCGGCCCCCTCGATCCAGCCCGCCTCCGCCTCCCCTTCATCTTCTGCCCCGCCCTGGGCCGTTGCACATCCTGCAGAGAGCAGAAGGAAGCAGGTGGGGGTGGGTCAGCCAGGCAGAAGGGGCCTCACAGCAATCAACAGTGCAAGTGCTTCAGGGTCTAAAATGCAGTTTTACAGATGCTCTTTCCTTCCCTTCTTCCAGCAACTGTGAGGCAGGTTCCTAGGCTGGGGCGGGAGCCATAGTGCTGGACCTGCCCTCCAACAAGCGGGTCTGAATCCTGCTGCTGCCCTCTATGGTCCTGGGTAAGCCTTCCCTAAGCTTTGTGTCCTTATCTGCAAAATGGGAGTCACTGAGACCACCTTCCAGACTCAAGGGGAGGAAGGCAAAAGCTCCAGCCTGTGCTTAGCACACAGGAGGTTCTTACTCAGCCCTTGTTGGATTTGAGCCCCGACTCCACAGTGAGGACACCGACACTCCGAGCCACTTGTCTGATCCACAGTGACCCTCCACCCCACACCCTTGCACCACTGAACCTCCAGGTCTGGGCCCCACATTGCTTAAGGCCTGCCAGACCCAGCACTGACAAAGAAAAAGAAGACACCAGACACATTTGATGCCAAGGCCTCAGACTTGAAGGACTTGAAGGCAGGTCCTGCCCACGCAGTGCTGAGCCCTAGGGCCTTTCCAAGCCCCTCCGCACATCCCGTCTCCTGCATCCCCACAAGGATCCGGAAAGTGAGAGGTATTACCCCCATGGACAGATGTGGAAACTGAGGCCCAGAGAGATGAGTGCCATACCAGGACTGGCCTAGGCCCTTCCTTCCAATGGGCAGGGGTTGGGGGGTGGAGAAGGGTCTCTCCAGCATCTGACGATCCACTCCTAGAAAACTCAGAGCGGGCCCCTTCCACCGAGGCTGGGCCCCACTGGGCCATTCACAAGGCCTGCTGTGTGCCAGGCATTCACTTTAATCCTCAAGCTGGCTGAGAGAAGAGAAGCGGTTCAGAGAGGGACAGCAACTCAGCCAAGATCACACAGCAGATCTGGAGTTTGAATCCAGCCCTGGAATCTGACACCGGACCTGGGCTGCCCACTATCCCTGAGCCCAGCGGTCCTCTCTGCCACATGCTGGCCTCACTGGGAAAGTAGAAAATGTTGCCAAAGACCCATGCTCGACTGTCTGGAAGTCTAATGCAGTCCCAAGGAATAGAGAACAGCAGTTTCAAGAGTCCCCAGCATGACTCTCTAGGAAACGAGGGGTTGAAAGCAACATGACCAGAAGGCCAGGTGGTACCAGGGAATGTTTTCTGGCTCTCAGCTCCTGGAAGGGTCAAGGCTCAGCTGGTGGGCCCATGCTTGGGATGATACAGAGTCATTGCAGGCCAGCGGTGTGGGTCACCAGAAAATTCCACATCTTTCGCTGAACCAGCCACTCCTCATCGGCTAATAAACAACTATACCACTGTGTGGGGTTCTCAAAGCCACTTTTCTTTCCTTCGGGAATTTCAGACTTTTCCAATAATTTTAAACTGTTTAACTGAACCAGCCTTTGGTGGTGATGACAAGCATTATCATGGTGATGATAACCAACATCGGGCTAGCTCTGAGTTCAAATCCCAGCTGTGGGGCCTCCCTGGTGGCGCAGTGGTTGGGAGTCCGCCTGCCGATGCAGGGGATACGGGTTCGTGCCCCGGTCTGGGAGGATCCCATATGCCGCGGAGCGGCTGGGCCCGTGAGCCATGGCTGCTGAGCCTGCGCGTCCGGAGCCTGTGCTCCGCAACGGGAGAGGCCACGGCAGTGAGAGGCCCGCATACCACAAAAAAAAAATAAAACAAATCCCAGCTGTGTGCCCAGAGCTATCTGCTTAACCACCGTGCCCTGGTTTTCTCATCTGCAAAACTGGGGTAATGCCAGGTGCTCCCTCCTAGGTGGTGGTGAAATCTGGGGAGAGGCTGTACGTAAAGCACCTGATGCAGTGAGCACACAGTAAATGCTCAGTGTAAGGGTGGCTTCTTGTCCAGCACGTGATGTCATCACACAGGCAGCCTGAATGGGGCCTCAAGCCCCATGTGTCAGAGGGGATCCAGTTGGACTTCAGAACCACGTGAAGATGGGAGGAGGGGAACTAAGGTGTCCCTCTACTAGTGAATGACACCAGTGAAATCCCCCAAACTGGGAAACACAGGTGAACCTTGCTAAATAGAAACCCAGTACACGGAGATGCATTCTCTTGGACTTCAGGGGAGTGATTCAAGATACAGAGCCCAGTGCCTCTCCTTCTGGGACTTTTGTTATCCCCTGCCCCTGCCACATGCTCTGTAAGTGGGAGGGCTGTTTTTTCCCTGTCCTGTGCTTCATCAATGGCCCCCTGCTTTAGTTACTGAAATGTTTAGGACACTTAGAGACAGTCCAGGACAGTGAAAAGCCTTTAGGCCCTGGAACTGGAAAGACATGGCTTCAAATCTAGGCTCTGCTGTGTGATCTTGGGTAAGTGACTTGGCCTCTCTGAGTCTCAGTTTGGACAGCTATAAAGTGGGATGACCCCAGGAACTTTGTGAGCCCAGGGCTTTGTAAGGGTCTGGCATGTGGTGAGTACACAGCAGACATTGGTCCTCTCCTTTTCATGAGCTTCTCTCTTTGGACTGACTTCTGAGAGCCAAGGGCATGGTAGCTGAGTGGGTCCACACCCTGTTACCTTCACTCCAAGCCCTGTCTGCTGCCCTTGCTGATTCAGTACCAAGGAGCCCTCTGGGCCCTTGAGGGCACTCCCTTGGCCAGCAAAAGCCCATGAGCTTTTTGAGAACTGTCTGATGATTACATGGTGCCCTGGGATGGCAAGAAAGTAGGGATGCAGATTGCTTAAGCTATTGGGAGCCACCAAACCCTGAAAACAACTCCTGCTGCTTTGGTGCAATTAAGGGAAAGAGATGAGAAAGGGGAAGAAAGAGGGGCGTGGGTAGGCCCTGCTGAGGTCTCCTATGGGGCTCCCTTGGACTGGCGCAGGGACAGGATCTGGAGATTGTGACCACAGGGTCTGGGAAACCTGCAGCTGCCCTCCCTGGACCCAGGGTTTTCTAGGATGTGGCCGCATACTGTCTGTGTGACCTTGGGGAATCCACTTGGCCTCTCTGGGCTTCCCTCTAGTTGTTCATCAGTAAAATGGGAAAACTACTTTCTAGGTGGTTACCAGGGCCTGGCATCGAATAAGGACTCTCAAAACTGGTCAAGCCACGAACATTTTCTAAGCACCTACGATGTGCCAGTCACTCTGCTGGCACTCTGGCACTAGGGGAGCTGTCACAGGCAGGGAGTTGGAAGCATGGGGTATGCCTATCCCAGCCCTGCCACAAAAGTGTTGTGTGACCTCTGACAGGTGTCTGGAGGTCTCTGAGCCAAGAAAGCAAACAGGGAAGGGCTGTGCATGCTGCAAGGCAGTCTAGAGCCTGTTAGTTCATCACCAGCGTCGTTTTATACATAACTGATGCAGCCTGAGTCTGACATGGCAGCGGGTGGTCCAGGCAACATGGAAGGTCCAGAGCTTAGAGCTCAGGCCAGGGCCTGGGTGTCGGGGAGGAGGTAGCACAGTCACGAAGTGCAGGAACTTCATCCTGTGGAACTAGAGTGTGTGCATCTGCCCTCATCAACTGAGTGTGGCCTGAGCTACTGTCTCAGCTGGAGGGAGGGAGGGGCAGTAGAAAGAACCAGAAGCCTTGGGTTTAAAATCCAGCCTTACTGTCTAAAAGCTGTGTGACCTTAGGCAAGTCCTTCCCCTCTCTGGGCCTTGGCTCCCACCTCTCTAAGACGGAGGTGATCCCAGCCGTCTGTGTGCAGGGCTGTGGGAAGGCTCCTCCTGGTACAGCCTGGGAGCCTGATCCATGTTCCCACTGCACCCCCTCTACCATCTGCCTGCTGAGTTCTAATCTTGCACTAAATTGGGTCACATGAGGTCACTTCTCTGGGTGGCACTGACTCAACCCGGTCACTTTCTGAGGAAACGTAGCCGAGGGATAGAAGCGTGGGCTCGGGAGCTGGAACGCCTCGGTCTGAGTCACGGTGCTGCCGCTTCCCAAGTCATTTACCATCTCAGGGCCTTGGTTTCCTGGGTAATAATAGCACCTGCCCACGGGGTTGTTGTGAGGGTCAAGTGAGGATCAAATGAACTTTTACCCTAAAAGCTTTCAACTAGTGGTGGCTCTAAAAATAGCAGGAATTACCCTTCTTATTATGCTTTGTGTTGCACCCTTAGCTTTGTCCAAGGCTCATGCAAGTAGCCATGTGCCATCTTCTATATTTTCTGGAAAACTTCTGCAAAGAATGCTGCCCATTATGCATCTCTCATAATATCCTACGTGAAAGTTCATTCCAGAATTCATTGTCAGGGGACATGCTATCTTCCTAAAGAACTACCTTTCCTCCTTGTTGATTACTTGAGCTATGCAAATCATCCTAATTCACTTTCTGCTTTGGATGCCAGAAAGTTCAAAGTCAAATTTATATCTCAATCGTGGTAGCAAATTTATTTGCTTTAAACCCTCTTTGGAAAGAGGTCATGCAGAAAAAAGAAATCAGCTAGTAATATGAGGTATAAAATTGAGGTAGTTGGCCAGATAGACTTGGCTATCCAGTTTCTCAGAAAACTCTGACCTGGGAGGGGGTGGGGTGACAGCTGTTCAGGGAACCTCGGAGACCACTTTCTCCTTTGGGAAAGGAGGCTCATAAGCGTTATTTCTTACACGCTTTTCACTTTTTATTTGCTTGCCTGAAGCAGTGACCCTAGTAGGATTTCTACTTACAAAGCACATTGATTAGGAAATGTCTAATTATAATTAATAACAAAGAAAAGTGTTTACACTTTTCTATTAACGCCAAATCAGATTATAAAAAGCTAACGACAAAAAAATATGTGATCCCACATATCTCATGGTATGTATGTGCATATATATCTGTCTGCCTATCTATCTATGTATATATGCGTAGAGTGACACAGGTTTAAAAGACTTTGTCATCATAAAGGAAAGCTGTCATGGAGCTGGTGAAGCCCTAGCCCTTGGGAGGTGCTCAGTTTCTGGAATGAAGAATGAGTGGAGGCTGAGGTTTTCTTTCCTTTCTTTTTTTTAAATTGAAGTATAATTGATTTACAATGTCGTGTTAATTTCAGGTGTAGAGCACAGTGATTCAGTTATGCGTGTGTGTGTATATATATATATACACACACACATGCACACATATATTCTTTTTCAGATTCTTTTCCCTTATAGGTTATTACAAGATATTCATTAGAGTTCCCTGTGCTATACAGTAGGTCCTTGCTGGTTATCTATTTTATATATAGTAGTGCGTATATGTTAATCCCAACCTCCTCATTTATTTATGAGGTTTTCCATTAGGACTTCTAAGTCCTGACTTTGAGAAAGTGGGTTTGCCCCAGAACCCTCCCTGGGTGAGTGGCACAGTGTTTCCTCCACCCACAAAACAATGTCCCCATTCAGAACCCAGGACAGGTTTCGGGATGCCCTCTCAAGTCCGAGACTCGTCACGTGGGAAAGCATGTTCAGCATTGGGCCCACAAGGGTGTGCCTGACACTGAACCAGGCTAGGACCGGGACTGAGAGTCCTTCTCCCGCAAGGCACACAGCGTGGGATCCCTGACGGGGATGCAGGGAAGGAAGCCCGGGGCGTTCTACCCGCAGCGGCTGCAGGTCCAGCACCTCCAGGTGCCCTCTGTGTGTGCCACGCTGTCCACACAGCCCTTCACCACCTCCCTGTAATAATCCTTCGAGGTGAGGTCTGTCGCCCTGTTTTGCAGATGAGGAAACTGAGACTCAGAGAAGGAAAGTGACTTGCTTAAGGGCACACAGCCGGGAAGTGATGGAGACAGGATTCTAACCCGGGAGAATGGGCTCACTTCAGAAACTGAGTCTTCATCCACTTTATTCTCCTTCCACACTCAGAGAGCAGTGGCTGGCTGGGGAGAGGGAGAATGGCTTTCTTGGAGCAAAATTTCCCTTCCTGATCTTCTAGGACAGAGGTTGGCGAACTTTCCCTATAAAAGGCCTGAAAGTGAATATTTCAGTCTTTGTGGGCCTTGCTGTCTTTGTCACAGTCACTCAACCCTGCCTGCCGTCGTGGTGGGAAGTCAGCCACAGACAGCATGGAAAAGAAATGGGGGTGTCTCAACGAAACTGCATTTTTAGACGATGACATATGAATTTTCATACAATAGTCACGTGTCGTGAAATAGTATTATTTTGATTTTCTTTCAACCGCTTAAAAATGTAAAAACCAGTCTTAGCTCACGGGCCATATAAAAACAGGAGGTGAGAGAGTCGGCCGTGGGCTGAAGTTTGTGATCCCTGTTGTAGAATGTCAGGTGCACAGACCTCTGATGTCATCATGGATTTTTTCGTAGTTGCAGGCCTTGAGGAGCCAGCAATTTCGGGGTTCTGAGGAGAAACCCAGCGTTGGAGCTGAAACAGGGTCGCTCAGAAGCTGGAGCACCCAGAGAGCAGGGCACCTGAGAACAGGGCTGATGCCCTGTCAGATGAGAGTGTGGAGGTAGG
The DNA here is from genome assembly GCF_949752795.1 of Hyperoodon ampullatus. Taxonomy (NCBI): domain Eukaryota; kingdom Metazoa; phylum Chordata; class Mammalia; order Artiodactyla; family Ziphiidae; genus Hyperoodon; species Hyperoodon ampullatus. The sequence continues at coordinate 7,352,938 of NC_136923.1, read as the reverse complement.
CCCCGGGTGAGCGATTCGGGGGTTCTGTCCCCAGCTGTGAGAGTGGGGAGCTCTTAGACAGCAGCCTGGACAGAAAAGTTTGGGGTCACCCACCCTTGGGCTCCATCCAACACAACCAGAGTCTCTCAGGGAGCGGTCTGGGCAGTGGTGTTTTTAGCAAGCCCCAGTGCAAAACCTGGGGACAATTTCTTCGCTGGGTGACCTCGAGCCAGTTAACTCACTTGGTGAGTTGGTTTCCTTGGTTTCCTCATCTTTAAGGTGGGCATAATCATGGACCCTACTTCATGGGGTTGTTAGGACAGCATCTCAGCCCAGAGCTCGGCACCCTGTAAGTGCTCAATAAACACTCACTCTAACATGACCATTGTTGGTCCAACCCCTGCATTTCACACATGGGAGAATGGGAGCCGGGCACTCTCAGCCTGGGGTCGGGCTCAGCCACCCACTAGCTGTGGGTGAGGCCCTGCCCCTTGGGCCTCGGTTTCCTCACCTGGAGGGAGCCATGGCCGCGAGCCCCTAGTGCCCTCCTGTGTGGCCAGGCACGCACGCTGCCGGGTGGGCAGCAGGGGTCCGAGGCCCTGTCTTACCTTCGTTGTTTTCACCGGGCGGGTGGTAGAAGGACAGCCCCAGGGAGATGATGGCCGCGATTTCCAGGATGATCAGTGTCACGTCTTGCAGTGCCTCCCAAACGAGCTGCAGGAAGGTTTTTGGCTTCTTTGGAGGTATAAAGTTTTGCCCAAAAATCTGCTTTCTCTTTTCCAGGTCTGGAGCGGTGCCTGGCAAACCTGCGGACAGAGTGCAGAGAGGTTGGCCTGGGGGCCCAGGAGACACACACATGTTCTGGGAATCATCCACATGATGGAGGGAGGAGAGAAGGGGAGAGAGGCAAAAAGAAGGCAGGGGGCTGGTAGGCACCCACCAGGAGCCCGGCGCCCAGTGTTTGCTTTGGCCCAGAGGGTCTCCTGAACAGAGACACTAGCGTGCTGGGGTTGGAGGACTGGAACATTCTGCTGTTACAGTTGTGGGGCCTCGTGGTCTAATATCTACTATCATAGATAAGCTACCACATCGCAGCTTCTACAACTCCAATAGTCTGTCGTGCATTTGCTCATTCATCCAGTTATTCATTCAACCCGTGCTTCTCTCGCTGCTGCAGGCCCGGCCACTGTGAGTGCTGGGGTGTGTCCCACGAAGGGAAAAGCCCCACACTCAGGGATGCAGGAGCCCAGCGGTCCTGGGAGTCCCACAGTCTACGGTTCAGGGGTACAGGACATGGGCATGCCTCCTGTCTGGGTTTCTAGGTGCTGATGCCGACAGTGAGACACCCACCTACCGCCGCCAAGAGCCGGACTGGCAAGACCTCATGGGAGAGCCGGGGGTGGCTCGTTCCCAAAGAAACCCCACACCTGCCTTGCCTATCAGTGCAGGTAAGCACTGGAGATCCACTGTCCTGCCTGTGCACGGGAGGGAGGAGCCCGAGCTGAGTTATGCCCATTTCATAGAGGAAGAGACCAAGGCCTTCATGAGACCCAGAGGTGGCCTTGACGCTGCTCCTGAGACCTGAGAACCCAGGCCAGCCCTGTTCTAAGCACATGGAAATGTTGCCCCCAGCCTCTTGTGCGGTGGTGGCATCTGGGAGCTCCATATCCAGAGCAAGCAGGCACGACGTAGGAAGATTCAGGGACTGCAGGGAGGCCCTGTCTTCCTTCCTTTGCCCAGTTCTACCCACAGACAATGTCTGAAATTCTTCCCTTTACCTAAAAGCTCCAATTCCTTTAGACTCCCTGGGAGGGGAAGCCATCATTGGTTCCGGACACCATAGTGTGAACGAGCTTCAGGCTTTTTCCTGGGAGTGGGTTTTGATGAGGGGAAGAAGGGAGAATTTGAGAGGGTGGTGGGCCTCTGAGGAAGGGGCTAGGCACAGTCAGCAGTGGCCTGTTACAGCAGTTAGCTATGCCTTTGGTCAGCCAGCTCCTTTCTCTGAGCCTCAGTTTCCCCATCTTGAAAATAGGAGAGCTCAATAGAATGTACGGACCCTGAGGAGCCCAGGGATTTCAAGGTCTACAGGCCCTGAAGTGGACTTGCTGGGGTCTGTTCACATTTTGGGGCTCCTCATAAGGTTTGGAGTAAATGAAGGTTTCACTAAGAAGTTTGGTGACAGTGGGACCAGCCCACCTCCTGGTCTCCTCCTGATTGATTCAAAGAGAGATGAGTCTTTGAATCTCCTGAGGGTCTGTGATTCAAATGTTCTGGAGTCTACCAGTAGTGTGACCAGTAGAAAATATGGGTGTCCTCCAGGTCAGGGGGTCTAGCCATGGCTTAGAGGTTCTGTCATCTGGTTGTTCACAAGCCTAACGTTGAGATCCTGGGTCCTGGGACAGAGTACAGGGCAGGAGCTGCAAATGAGAATAGCTGTGGGGTCGGGCAGGTTTTGTGAATGAGTGAAGTAGGTGGGTGGGAGGCAACAGGGAGTGATGGGGACTGGGGCAAAGTGAAGAATCTCAGCCCTTCTAAAGGGGACAGATATTTCTCATCTCCTGTGGGGGACTGTGGGCCCAGTGTGGTAGACTCTCTGGTCTTCTAAGACAAGCTGGACACCTGGAATTTGATGTAAAATTTCCCCATTAAAAAACATTCCAGGGCCAAACACAACATATCCATAAACTGGATTTAGCCCGTAGGTGGCTAGTTTGAGACCAAGCACCAAGAACTCGGGTGGGGCTTGGAGTCAGATGTCATGGGCTCAAATCCCAACTTGGAGTGACTTTGGGTAAGTGAATTCACCACCAGTGCCTCAGTTTCCCCTTCTGTAAAATGTGGGCAACTGCGGGGCCCACCTCACAGGGGCAGGACGAGGCTTTGGCAGGCTGTCCGTGTAAGGTGCCTAGTGCTATGCCGGCACCAGGTGAGGATATCGGGTTATTACTGTCCGGTCTTAGGAGGTGGAGTAATTAATCACGACCTCCTGGAGGAGGAAGACTGCAGGAAGACTTCCTCCCAATAAGATGGGGAGGAGGGTGGTCAAGGTGAGGACAGGCACAGTGGAAGGCCATGTGACTGCAGACAAGCCACTTCCCTCTGGACCTCAGTTTCCCCACATGTGACATGAAGGATGTGCTTGGCTGAAGGCCGGGGACTGGTAGCTCTGATACCTTATATCCAAAGACAGTTTTCTCGATAACACATGGACACAATACCACTAGTTTATGTGCACACCTGTGGACGTGGCACAGAATGGGACCAGCCACTTGTGAGCAGCCACAGACACTGTGTCCCTCTAGCTATCGTGACACATGTGGACATAAATTTCTCCACTGATTTAAGTCCCCAAGTCTGGCTGAGTTTCCACCCCTATCTCGCTGTAGGAATTCCTAGACCCATGAAACCTGTCAGCCCATGGCTCCAGAATTTCTATGTAGGCGGGAAAGTGGGCACTGGCAGGAGGGTGGGAGTGGGTGGTGAGGATCTGGTTGGAAGGTGGGTGGCCAGGTCTTCATCTAGAAGCTGTGAAGATATAAATTATCTGTATCAAAGAAACGGGGTGGGGGGACGGTCCAGTGGAGGTGAAGGCCCTGAATAGGGCTGCCCAATAAAATACAGGATGACCAGTTAAATCTGAATTTCAGATAAACAGCAAATAATTTTTTAGTATAAGTTATGTCCCCTATAATACTGGGGACATACTAATAAAAATTATTTTTTTACCTCAATTCAAATTTCACTGGATATCCTGTATTTCATGTTGTTAAAGTAGGGGTGCTCCTACCCCTAAAGCACCTCCCATCCCCTCCCCACCAGTTCTCCCATTGTTGGAGCAGGACAAGTCCTGTGGTCAGCCAGTCTCACTCTCCCATTTGACAGGCAGGAAAATTGAGGCCCAGAAATGGGGAAATGACTTGGCCCAGATATGGTGATTCAGCTGCAGAGCCGGGGCTGGACTCCTGACTCCTGGCCCAGGCCCTTTTCACCAAGGGAGGGGCTTCTCATCTTGCTCAAAAGAGAAGTGAGTGAGCTTTAAAAAACTAAGCCTTATTGCACACACAAAAGTATGGACATTTCATACTCTCTCTCTGTCAACCTCATTTAAGAGATTTTTGATTCAGACTATCCTGAGGTGACCTCTGAGTAGCCTTTATCTCATCTCCTTGGGAAAAGGGAGGCCAGAAAAGCCATTTTTCTCTCCTCCTGCAAAGGGTTCTTGATGGTTGAATGCAGACATCTGAGATGTCATCATGAGAGGAGCTTCCCTATCTTTCCAGGAGGGGGCGCTCTGCAGAGCAGCTGCCTGCAGCCTCAGGGCAGCTTTCAGAAACAGAGGGACCAAATTCCAGTCTCAGCCTGCCACTAACTGAGACTTGGGTATGTGGCACCCCTTCTCTCGGAACCTCGGTTGCCTCACCTGCAAATTGAGGCAGAGGGACAACCCTCTGCTCTGCCTGCTGGGGTGAAGGTGAAAGGCCGTGCAATATGGGAAATGCCTGGCACACAGTAGGTGCCCAGAATCTGGGCAGAAAACCCCTTTGAACTCATATGCCACCCCCATACGGCATTGCCAGCAGTGGCAGAGTATTCGTTTTTTCACTGTTCTGGGACCTTGAGTGACCCCTTTAGAGATGCAGGACCTACACCCACGCCCTCCCCCCCGCCACCCCATTCCCTCCACTATGTTGGGCTGAGGACAGCGGGGCACTAAATGCACACATACGTGCTCTTAGGTGATCATCGCTTTACACGTGGCATGCATTTACTTCTCCTGGCCATTCTATAAGATGGCAATTATAAACTCCAATTCATGGATGGAAAACTTGAGGCTCAGAGAGGTAAGGCTCAGAGAGGTAAGGTGACTTGCTCAGGGTCACACAGCTAAAGCTGGGATTTGAGGTCTCTGAGGCTCCACAGCTGTACTATTTCTACATCATGCCAGGATGCCTATTTTAGGGCCCAGGACCTAAAAGCTAACAACTCCACCATTCTCTCTCCTTGTTCTCGAGACAGCCTTTAGCTATAAACAGAGACTTGGCGATAGACAAGAGCTAGCTCCCAGGGATGCCAAGCACCTGAAGAAAATGGGAAAATTTAGTCACCAGCCTGGGTGTTGCTAAATATTTCTGTTGTCGCTGTGGTGTAGGTTCCTCCATTAGCATAAATAAAAGTCTTATATTTTGAAAGAAAAAAAACCCCATAAGCCCTTCAAAAGCTACAACATTTATAGAAAAATGCATTTCTGTCTTTGGAAAGTGAGTGGGCTAAATCAACTGTGGTGCATCCAGTCCATAAAATACTATGTAACAATTTTTAAAAATGCAATCCATTTATATGTAGTACATAGTACAAACTGATTGAATAAAGCAAGTTGCAGAGCAATGTGCGTAGTTTGATTCCATTTATGTAAAACAGAAAAGTCAGGAAAACCATAATTTATATTTTCTGTGGGTACATATATATGTAAATATGTAGCAAAATGTCTGTAAGGATCTGCTCCAAACCCATGACAGTGGAACCTCTGGGGAGGAAAAGGGCACTCTGATTGGTTGCAGTGGTTGGGACTCTAGCTTTGACTGAAATATTTTGATTTTAACCAGGAGAATGTATTCATGTTTTTTTTTTTTTTTTTGCGGTACGCGGGCCTCTCACTGTTGTGGCCTCTCCCGTTGAGGAGCACAGGCTCCGGACGTGTAGGCTCAGCGGCCATGGCTCACGGGCCCAGCCGCTCCGCAGCACGTGGGATCCTCCCGGACCGGGGCACGAACCCGTGTCCCCTGCATCGGCAGGCAGACTCTCAACCACTGCGCCACCAGGGAAGCCCTCATGTTTTATTTGAATGATTCAAAGTTTAATTTAAAGGGGGAAATCAATATGTACTGTAAGAAAATACATGTCTTTTTCCATGTAACCTTTAGACATGAACTTGGAGACAAATATTCCTGGGTTAAAATCTTGGCTTCAACACTTAGTACCTGTGTGTACCTCCGCCCAAAGAAATACTTAACTCAGATCCAACCACTCCCCTTCACTACCTGCATATTAGTCGTAGCCATCTCCCTGCTGCTACCCTCAATCCATTCTCCACCTAGTGGTCAGAGGGATGGTTTAAAAGCATAAAGTGCACTGTGTGAATGTCAGGTCCTTGCTGGAGATGCTCCAGGGGCTTCACTGCACAGAGAAAATCCACTCTCCTTGCCCAGATCTGGAAGGCCCTGTACAGTGTGGTCCCTGCTTTCTTCTGAAGTCTTATCACCCCCTCCCCACCACTATATTCCAGTGCCACCAGCCTCTGTAGTATGGCTTCAACACAGTGCCCTCCGGCCTCAGAGCCTTTGCATGTGCTGTTCCCTCTGCCTGGAATCCTCTTCCCCTCATTTGCATCTAACTCAGCTGAACCTGTCTCTCTCCCTGCCCAGGTTGGACCCCTTTTTGAAGGCTCTCATACCTCACTGAAAATCCCTTTCATTTTAATTTTTATTTTAATAATTAATAATGTAATTGTTTTTTCTTAATGTTGGACTCTCCTGCTGACTATTAAGCCCCATGAGGGCAGGGACTGCATCTGTCTTGGTCTGATACACACTAGCTGTTCAATAAACAGCTGCATAGGAAGAAAGGAGGTGAGTAGGGCGCAATACTTAACTCCAAAGCAACGTCTGCTCTGAGGTATTTTCAGGCTGAGGCCGGGGTTGGGGGGCAAGGGAGATACTCAGGGTCTCCTCCTCTGTCCAAGGCAGTGGTCTCCTCTGTCCTTCTTGCTGATAAGAGGGATGGAGAAGCCTCCAACCAGATCTCCACAAAAGGACTTGTTGGGGAAACACACATGTCCAGCCTCAGCCTCACCCTGCGGCAATCCCTCACACTTAGGGAGTTGCCTGAAGTTACTGGGGGAAACTGTTGGTGAGATCCAGTATCTGACATAAACACCAGGAAAGGAGAGGCCTTCGTTTCTGTGACAGTAGCTTCTCCTACTCTTCAAAAAGGCAGCTTTATTGAGGACCAGGAGGCATCTCTTAGAAATAGAGTCTCTCTCAGGATGAAAGAGTTCTGGGGGGGATGGGAGAGACGGGAGCAGGGGAGGAGGATGGTGGTGTGACAGTTTTCACCCATGAAGACCCCAGAAAGCAGAGAGTAACTCCCTTGTAAAAGTTTTAGGAAATGGGTCCTCATCCCTGATCTTGTTTGGGCCTCTCGACTCTGCAGAGCGTGTATTAAGAGGTCCATGTTGCAGATGAGGAAACCGTGGTTCACAGAGGTTCAGGGACCGACCTGAGTTCGCATACCTAAACCTCAAAACAGTGATGATACTCATGTTTTCCCTGTGACGGCATTTTGTTATCCCCATTTTACAGATGGGAAAACTGAGGCATGGGGATGTCAAGAAACCTATCCGCTGGAGGGCAACTCCAAATCTGTCTGAATCTAGAGTCTACGTCTGAACCACTGTATCATGACCCCCAGAACATGAACCTGGGTCTCTTCACAGTATGTAACCAGTGCGAGCTCTTCCAACCAGGCTGATCCTCATGAGGGAGGCTGGAAAGGCATCAGGAATAGCCCCATTTTACAGATGAGGAAACTGAGGCACAGAGAGGGGAGAAAGTGACTCTCCCCAAGGCGAATCCTTGAGAGCTCAGGGATCCGCACTCTGGGCCATCCACAGCCGCACTCTCCCTCCTTTGAAGAGGAATGTTTCAGAGCCTTGAACTCTGACATGCTCCTTGCACTTGGGTCACCTGGCAGGTTCTGAGCACCTGAAAGGCTGTATGGCTGGAGGCTTAAGGAGATCTGTGGAATCAGGTAGACCTGAGTTTGAATTCTGGCTTTGTCACTTTCTAGCTATATGGCCTTAACCAAGTTATTTACATAAACAGTTATGGACCTTGGTTTCCTCATCTGTGCGAGGGGGATAATTGGTACCTACTTCCTCGGGTGATGCACATCATGCACGCAGCATAGCACTTGGTGCAGGGAAATACCCTGATGAATGGAAATCATTATTGGTACTATTATTATCTGCTAAGGAGCTGTGACATTTGTTTTTGTGTCCAGGGCCACAGCCCCTTGGTCCTCTGTGACGCCAAGCTGCAGCTGTGGTGGGCAGCTCTGGAGCACACTGGCCATACCCCCATGTGCCCCACCCCGAATTTGTCTTCTGCTTCAGGGCTCTTCCTGTAGCTGGGTGTTCACTGGGTGTCCCCAAGCAGGGGGCCCAGAAGTGCCGGCAGTTACCCAGACCACACCCAGTGGGAGCTGGGAGTCAGATGCCCCAGGCTTGCACCCTTAGAGGGACAATTCTGAGATGCATCCCACACACTCCCTGCAAAGGTCCAGCGGGGCTGAGCCCCCACTGCCCGCAGCAGTAACCAGCTCACCTCCCATCGCCATTTCTCTCTTCCCTGCTTTCCTCTCCTTCCTCTCTCACTCCTGAGATGATTCCCAAACACACCACCTGCACCCCATCCTCGACTTGTTTGGGGAACCCAAACAAAGACAGGTCGGTGGGGAGTGAGCACGTGAGCAAGCCGGGGGTCTGGCGTCCCACCTTGATTTTCCTCCAATCTCTGGCCGTGTGACCTCGCTGGGCCTCTGCTTCCTCTCAACGGAGGGGCTGGGATTAGCCCTCTGAGGGCCCTGCTTGCTCAAAAATTCCGAGATCCTCCTGCACACTTGTCTTGTAACCGTATCATCCATTCATAAAACCATTAAGCTTTTACGAGGGGCCTTCTAAGGCTGCTGGGTCAGCCTGCGTCCCCGCACTCAGCGGAGGTGCTGCCAGAGGAGGTACAGACTGGTACCTCCTGGTACCAGCTGGTACCAGCGGAGGTACAGACACCGATGATGTCACTTCGGTGGAAAACCTCTTATCTCCTCTTGCTCTACCTCCAGCGCGCCTGCGCTCTCTCTGCCTGGCCGTTTGCCTGCCTGGCTGCCCTTCTGGCCCTCCTCCTCCTGGGATGGGTCGCTGTGCCTTCCTCAGGAAGCCACCCCTGACTGGCCCCGCTCTGATCTAGTGGCCCCTCTACACTGCTCAGCCCCCACGGAAGTTATTAAGTGGTGTTTTTTTTTTTTGACAGTTCTATATTTTTATTGTAATTTATCCCTTCTCTGAAATCATGCTATTTGTATCCTTAAGGCTGAAGATTTTGTACTTTGTATTTTATTATTTATTTTTTGTTTGTTTTTTTAACATCTTTATTGGAGTATAATTGCTTTACCATGGTGTGCCAGTCTCTGCTGTACAACACTGTGAATCAGCTATACGTATACATATATCCCCACATCCCCTCCCTCTTGCGTCTCCCTCCCTCCCACCCTCCCTATCCCACCCCTCCAGGTGGTCACAAAGCACCGAGCTGATCTCCCGTGCTATGCGGCTGCTTCCCACTAGCTATCCATTTCACACTTGGCAGTATTTATAAGTCCAAGCCACTCTCTCACCCTGTCCCAGCCCACCTCTTCCCCTTCCCCGTGTCCCCAAGTCCACCCTCTACGTCTGCGTCTTTATTCCTGTTCTGCCCCTAGGTTCTTCAGAACCTTTTTTTTTTTTTTAGATTCCGTATATATGTGTTCGCATATGGTATTTGTTTTTCTCTTTCTGACTTACTTCGCTCTGCATGACAGACTCTGTGTCCATCCACCTCACTACAAATAACGCAATCTCGTTTCTTTTTATGGCTGTATTAAGTGGTATTTTAACTGACTCCTGGGATTACTTAATTTTGAGCTCCTGAAAGGCAAGACCTGTGTCATTTCCTTTTGTGTCCTTGGTTATGGCTGGCACACAGGCAACACTCACTGTGTGCTTGTGGCGGAAACACAGAGGAAGGGGAGAGAGAGGGGGAGGGGGCAAGAAAGGGGGGCAGGAGGGAGGGGGGATCACTGGCTGTGAAAACACCTGGGGCAACAGCTCTAATGCTCAGTCGCAACATAGATACGCAACCCTCTGGTTAAATCACTCGTCCTCACCATCACCACCGGCAACACTTAGTGTTTACTCCGTGCCAGGTTCTGTGCTAACTGCGTTCACATGTACAAACTCATTTAATCCTCCAAGTGGCTCCTTGCAGGAGACACTATTATCATCCCATTTTACACACAGCTAGGAAGTGACGGAGCTAGAACTGAACCCAGGGAAGCTGGCTTGAGTCCTGTTCTGAACTAGTACGTGTGTGGCCTCATTCGTTCGTTCGTTCATTTATTTATTCATTCAGTAAACTGTGACTGTGCACCTCCCTGCACCAGCATCCCACCAAGCACCAGTCACACACTGGTGAGCAGAAATGTCACTTCCCACCCTCCCTGGCTTTTCTACACCTACCTGGGGGCCTAACCGTGTAGTGCTGTTGCCATACATGGCCTCATAATCTTCCGGGGGCAGGTGAGATATGCACTTAATTTGGATCCTCTGGGCTTAGAACTGTGTGGTCACAGCCTCCAACAACTAACCACGGCTCCGGCTGTACCACTTTCCACAGCTGTGTGACCTGCGACAAGTCACTCACCTTCTCTGGGCCTCCTGGGCTATAAAAAGGGGAGATCCTGCAGACCCCAGAGGGCTGATGAGAGGGTTATGTGAGGCAATGCCTGGCATAGAGTGCTTAGTATAGTGTGCGCATTGAGAATTATTCCCTAAATGTACAGGTTAAAGGACTGCAACTACAGAAGCCAATAGCCTTTGGACACTCCATGGAGGAGGAAACTGAGGCTTGGGGAGGTGACGTGACTTGTTCGAGTGCATGAAGCCATTAGCAGCATAGCCAGGACTAGAACCCACGTCTCGAGATGCCAAGACCCCATTCCCCTGTTATTCTACGATGTAGGCTGTGCTCTGTGACACAGGCTCTTTCAGGACCAGCTAAGCATTTGCGCCAGGAATCTATCACTGATGTTGATGCTTCGCTGTACACTGCTGGGCGTTCTTTTGTAGTTTAAATGTCTTGTGTGTCTCTCCAGTAACTTGACAAAGGCCACCTCTGTCGCTGCCCATGCAACAGAGAACGGTCAGCACCGCTTTCATTTCAGGGGCAGGACACTTCCCGTCCCCTCACTCAGGGGCCTGGCATGGCGGTGGGTGCAGCACTGGGCTTGATAAAGATGCTTCATTGACCCAGGCTCACGCTAATACCAAGAGCATGGTGACCGTCGGAAACACACACTCAGGGACTCCAACCGGAGCAGACATGGTCATCACCACATCCATCTCCTGATTAGTGGCAAAACCTAGTGATGTCTCTCTCTAGAAACCTGCCACATTCTCTCTGAAGTGTTTTATTTAGAAGTGCGTTGCTTTGGGAGAGTGCGCTTCCTTTAGCAAGCTGTTTCTGTAGTTTTGCTAACTCTGGGTGCTAGAGAAGTTTTATGTGCCTGCTTTTAGGAACCTGGTTCTTGTGAGGCTTGAGGGCCCACAGGTCCCCGGCCAGCCCCGCGGTGCTGGTCCTGCTGGGAGGTGAGTCCACCCTCCTCTGGGGGTGGAGAGATGGTGACTCTGCTGACCAGCCATGCCCCTGCTCCTGCCAGGTTGGGGGCAGGGATGCTGGCAGGTCGACTATGACGCTTTCTTGATAACTGGAAGGCGACAGAACACTTTGTCTTTTTTCTAGCTGTTAAGCTGGCTGTGAAGGAGGAAGGGTCGCCGGGGCCAGTCACCGGTGAAGCCATAGATGGCTCTGAGGCCAGCTCTTGCCCTAGTTTGCCAGGCTGTAAGCTCCACGGTGGAGACTGTCCTGTTACTTCGAATAGAGCCCAGCACACAGTAAGTGCTCATGAAACAGGTGTGGCATGAATGGCTGGCAGGCCACCGAGCCCACAGTAGGAGAAAGGCATGCTCCTTAAGTCTTCACCGAACAATAAAACTGAGGTCAGTTGAGAATAGTTAGGCTTCTCAGGAAAGTTATCAAAATGTACCCTCAGAATATTATTCTTCACAAGAATGGATGCTTTTTCACTAATTGGAATGAATGAATAATAATAGCTGGGTGATTTTGCTTAAAAAAAAAAAACTCTTAAAGAGTTTAAGTGTTTATAAAGATAGAACTACCACACGACCCAGGAATCCCACTACTGGGCATATACCCTGAGAAAACCATAATTCAAAAAGCGTCATGTACCACAATGTTCATTGCAGCTCAATTTACAATAGCCAGGAAATGGAAGCAACCTACGTGTCCATCGACAGATGGATGGATAAAGAAGATGTGGCACATATATACAATGGAATATTACCCAGCCATAAAAAGAAATGAAATTGAGCTATTTGTAGTGAGGTGGATGAACCTAAAGACTGTCATACAGAGTGAAGTAAGTCAGAAAGAGAAAAACAAATACCGTATGCTAACACATATATATGGAAACTAAAAAAAAGAAAGTTCTGAAGAACCTAGGGGCAGGACAGGAATAAAGATGCAGATGTAGAGAATGGACTTGAGGGAGGGGGAAGGGTAAGCTGGGACAAAGTGAGAGAGTGGCATGGACATATATACACTACCAAATGTAAAATAGCTAGCTAATGGGAAGCAGCCACCTAGCACAGGGAGATCAGCTCGGTGCTTTGTGTCCACCTAGAGGGGTGGGATAGGGAGGGTGGGAGGGAGATGCAAGAGGGAGGAGATATGGGGATATATGTATACGTATAGCTGATTCCCTTTGTTATACAGCAAAAACTAACACACCATTGTAAAGCAATTATACTCCAATAAAGATGAATGGATAAAGAAGATGTGGCATATATGTACAATGGAATGTTACTCAGCCATAAAAAGAAACGAAATTGAGCTATTTGTAATGAGGTGGATAGACCTAGAGTCTGTCATACAGAGTGAAGTAAGTCAGAAGGAGAAAGACAAATACCGTATGCTAACACATATATATGGAATTTAAGAAAAAAAAATGTCATGAAGAACCTAGGGGTAAGACAGAAATAAAGACACAGACCTACCAGAGAATGGACTTGAGGATATGGGGAGGGGGAAGGGTAAGCTGGGACGAAGTGAGAGAGTGGCATGGACATATATACACTACCAAACGTAAAATAGATAGCTAGTGGGAAGCAGCCGCATAGCACAGGGAGATCAGCTAGGTGCTTTGTGACCACCTGGAGGGGTGGGATAGGGAGGGTGGGACGGAGGGAGACGCAAGAGGGAAGAGATATGGGAACATATGTGTGTGTATAACTGATTCATTTTGTTATAAAGCAGAAACGAACACACCATTGTTAAAGCAATTATACTCCAATCTATTTGCCACCACTCCCTTTCCACCAGCTCCAGATCTTTACCTCATTTGTGTATAAGGCAAACTATCTAGCACACAGTAGGGCCCCAATACGAGCTGAACTGATTCAACTTCAGTTTTTGAGTAAATCTCTCATGTGTTCTATTTCTCCTCACTGACCCCCAGTCTGATCTCTCAGACAGGCCATTCACCCATTTGCTTTGGTACTGGGCTTGGGGCTGGACTGCCTGCCTCTGCCACTTACAGGATGGGTATGTTAATCTCCAGGTGCTTCAGTTTTCCCATCTTTAAAATGGGGATTTTGATAGTAACTGCCTCATAGGCTTGCCGTGAAGATACAACGAATTCATGTTTGTTAATGTGCTTAGAACAGTATTTGGCACAAGGTAAAAGTGTGGGCCACTATTATGGTCATAAAGGGCTTTCCCTACATACGTCCTTCTCTTTACTTTTCCTGTGGGCCTGAACTCATTTCATGTTTGTTTGGAGTTGTCACCCTCTCCTGTTAGCACTTACTTTGCATTTTGTCCCCCTCATCATGAGTCCCTGGGGTTCTCCTGCCTGGCTGGGAGGGTCTGGATCTTGAGGGGTTATGGAGAGGCGAGGGTGGGTGGACCTGCCATTGCTGTATGGGAAGAATCATCGCCCCCACCACTCACAGGGTCACACCTGGTTGCCTAGCAACCAGCAACACACATCTCTGCCTCGGCTTGTAATTATACAGGGAAACAAAATGTTTCCGATGAACCCTCAAATCACACTCCATTGAGTTCTGTTCAGCCCGTGGCCCAGCAACAAAACCAAAAGGAACAGAACAAAGCAGCAAGACCTTTGGGGACAGGGCACTGTGCTAGGAGACCAGAGCTGGGTTTCTGGCCATGCTGACCCCTGGCTGGCTGGGCGATGCAGAGACCCTCACCCAGGTCTGGGTTTAAAAAGTGGCCCTGGGCTTCCCTGGTGGCGCAGTGGTTGAGAGTCTGCCTGCCGATGCAGGGGACACGGGTTCATGCCCCGGTCCGGGAGGATCCCACATGCCGTGGAGCAGCTGGACCCGTGAGCCATGGCCGCTGAGCCTGCGCATCTGGAGCCTGTGCTCCGCAACGGGAGAGGCCACAACAGTGAGAGGCCCGCGTACCGCAAAAAAAAAAAAAAAAAAAAAAAAAAAAGTGGCCCTGTCACCACCTCCTCACTGGCTAAGCCATATCCACTCAGTGCCTTGGTCTCTCCTCACCTTCTGGAGTGTGGATTTGGTACCTGCTTTGTAGGGCCTGGCAAGAATGAACGAGATAACATTATCATGTCCCTCTCCTGTTCTCAGCTCTCCGGCAGCTGCCCCACTTGAGAGGAAACCCCACAGCCTTCCTGCAGCTCCTGTGGTTGTCCAGCCCTCGCAGGCTTGCCCTCAGGCCCCCACTCCAAGCCTTTGTCCACACTTCCCCTCATTCCACAGGGCAGCCTTCCTTTCGTTCTCCAGGTCCTCTCTGCCTCCCGATCCCAGCATCTCAGACTATCTCTCTGTTATTACTCCCCAGGCCCTTGCTTATTTCCTCCAGAGCCCTTATTACAAGGGATGATCTCAATTATTTTTCCATTTACTTGGCTTTTTTTCTTGCCACCCACACTCAAACACAAGCCCCACAAGGCCAGTAATATTTTTGGGTTCATTCGCTGCTATATCTATCCCCAGGGCCTAGAACTATGTCTAACACATAGTAAGTGTTCAAGAAACATCTACTGAATGAATGAATGAATGAATGAACAAATGAAAGAGCTTTCTGATGCCTGGAGCTTAATAGGTGCTTGGGAACTTCTAGCCTTTTGTTCCACTCTAGGTTTTTCTGCTGACACCTTCAAACTCTGTACTACTTGGTCCAGCATCGACCGGAGGCAATTCTTTCTTAGATATTTACAGTCGAAGGTAAAAATATACATTAATAGAGAAACATGCTAGCATGAAATCATCTCTGGCACTTTTCAGGGGCAAAACTTCAGGACAGAGCTGGCAGGATGTGTCCCAAGAGGCTCTGAAATTGAAATACCTGCAGATAAGAAAAAAACATCTAAGATCTGAGGGCGTCTAGAACACACTAAAGAGTGGGGGCTTGGGCCAGGTGGGCCTGGGTTCAGATGTCACCTCTGCAACCTGTTGGCAAATGACCTTGGCACACGGTACCTCAGTTTCCTCATCTCTAAAATGGTAACAATATTGAAAAGAGATGCCATACATAAAAGGCACGTTCCCCAATCCCCACCATCCTCCAGTGCTCAGAATGAAACCTCGGGGCTGGGACTCACTGCAGCCCCAAGGCTGGTCTCCATCAGCCTCCCACATCGTGACTGCACTTTCTTTGTTACTGTGCCAAGGCCAGAAACACGGCTGGCTCCCTGAGATGGTAATTGTTAGGACAATTTAGGAAACCTTTGGGGGAGACAGAAAAGCTGGCAGTTCCAGATCAAACAGCCAGCTGTCCCGGAAGCCCATTGTCAGAACATCACAGGGACAGTTTTGCAGCCTGGCCTCACATTAACTGCAGCAGTCAGAAAACGGATTATTCCAAACCCCAGCGTTCACTCACTCAACAGTTTCCCCTTGTCTGGATAATTAGATCTCCCAGGACTTCAAGAGGATGCTGGCAGCTTCATGCCAGCTCATGCGTCCTTGAGGCTGGCAAGGGGGCAGCAGGACATGCATCTCTGTTAGATCACAGCCTCTCCCGGCTGGCACCCTCCCCCCCGGGACCTGACCTCTAGGTGGGGATGAAAAGGACATACCTTGTCAGGTAAGGAAACAGTGGGAATGCAGGGAAGCTGGCCTGGTGCATGTACCGGGAGGTGGTGGAGACATTGCTGGCAGCTTTGGCCAGGGTTAGATTTTCTGATATCTCTGTGATGCTCAAGCTGAGCTGGGCTGAGGGTTCTGGTTGGCGGCAGGTGGACTAGGGAGCCCTTAGCATGCTTACACATGTCATCATCACTCATATTTTCATTTATGCAGAAACCCTGCTAGGTGCTGAGGTTTCAGAGGCAAATGAGACTGCCCTTGTCCTCAGGAAGCTTAAGATCCAAAAGTCTAGGATGGTGCCTGCCCACTCACCGGATATCCTATAGCTGCCTCTATCAAGTGGAAGGAAAACACTTTGGCCCTTTAGGAGTTGAGCCAAAATGTGGTAATTTACAAAGCTACCCTCTGCACTCTACAGTTTGCCTCTGCAGGGACATATATATATATATATATTTCCCCCCACCCCCTGCAGTGGGGCTTGCCCAGGATTTCCCCACATGCCTCCTTCTCTGGGATGGGAACAGTTTGGTGACCACTTTTTCTCAATGAATACTCAGTGGTTTCTTGGGACTTGGCTCTCTCCCAGCTCACAGCTCCAGCTTCTAATAGACTAGGGAGCTTTTTTTCTGACACTGTGATTCCTCCAAACACATCCCAGCAAGGAAAGAGGTGGGGCAAGGGACACAGGACTGGGAAAGTGAGGAGACCCAAGGACAAGTCCCAGCTGTCACCCACTCACCGTTTGACCCCACACAAGTCCTCTCTGAGTCTCAGTTTCTTTATTGTAAGATGGGAGGCTGAAAATGCTTGTCTCCCAGGGAAGCCACCATGGAAATGAGCACACACTACACACGAGGACACCCTCTCAACCCAGAGGGCTGCATGTTAAACGTCTGCCAGCACAGCGCTGCCTGGAATCTTGAGCAATACAAGGACCCAAGACAACTGGAGCAGATTCCACCCCCCCATCCCCACCCACATTCCCCAAGGACGCATTTGTTCTGTCGGTCCTGCCACCCATCCCTGCACGTCCCAATCTCCCTCGGTTTTCTAGCCTCTGCTCTGACACAGGGGGACCTGTTCTGCCCTCAGATCTGCAGTATGCTGCCCAGATGGCTTCTGTTGCTTACAACCAGCATGCCTTAGCCGACCCACCTTAGAACATCCACAGCAGTGCAGAAGGAGAAGCTGAGAGAAAAACCATCAGCCCTAATCTCACCCGTAACCACAACACCGGCACTTTCTGGATGTTTCTTTTCAGCCTTTTTTCCTCGCATCTGTTTCTATGGAGTTGTTGCCATGTACCATGCTACACCCTGCTTTTTTCACATTGCATTATATCACGAGCCTCATCCACGTTGCTTCTTGTTCTCTGTAACAACAATTTCCCACATTGTCCCATCAGGCACATGGAGAAGCTGAAGGCGGCTTAATTGCTTTCCTAATGTTAGGCATTCAGGAATTACTTTAAAAAAATATCACACAGGGATGTGGTTAAGAAAAGCTGGGACTGAGGGTCAGGAGACCTGAGTTCTCATTTGGTTTTGTGCCAGGCGGCTGTTGAGCTTGGGCAAGATCTTTCCCTCTCTGGGCCTCAGCGTCTTGAACCTATAATATGTAAATAGTGATGATGGTAGTGATAACAGTAATGGCGGTTTCCGTTCCCTGCAGGCTTCCTGTACTGAGCTGTGTGTTCTTACTCACAGCAGCTCACTTGTTCCTTACAACGGACCATGAGCAAGTACTATTTCACAGATGAGTGGACAGGTTCTGAGAGGTGAAGTCCTGTGCTTCGCACAACACAGCTGGTAAGTAAGTGGCACAGCTGGGATCAGACCCAGGACGCCTGCCGCCGAACGCTTAGGCTGTATCGCTGCTTCCTAATGCCCACTGTGTGATGGGCTCTCGGAGACATACATGTTCACATGCGAGGGAGCTCGTCTGCCCTCACCACAGTCCTCATCTGTTCCCCTGTACATCCCACTTTACAGGAGAGAAACCGTGGCTCCAAGTATAGAAGTGATTGTCTCAAGTGAAAGTGTTCTGGGTGGATTATGCCCCCTGCCCCAGTCCATATGCTGAAGTCCTAAGCCCCAGAACCTCAG
The DNA here is from genome assembly GCF_949752795.1 of Hyperoodon ampullatus. Lineage (NCBI taxonomy): Eukaryota > Metazoa > Chordata > Mammalia > Artiodactyla > Ziphiidae > Hyperoodon > Hyperoodon ampullatus. Next base: position 7,334,833 of record NC_136923.1, on the reverse strand, counting down.
AGTGTGACCAGATAGCGTCACTGCAGAGGTGAGTAGTTGCTAAGTTAAGATGAGGTCTTGAGGGTGAGCCCCACTCCAGTCTGACTGGTGTCCTCACGTAGAGGAAATTTGCAGAGACAGACACACACAGAGGGAAGACGATGTGAAGACACAGGGAGAGAACGATCACCTACAAGGTAAGAAGAGAAGCCTGGGACAGACCCTTCCCTCACAGCCCTCAGAAGGAACCAACCCTGCTGACACCTCGATCTCAGACTTGCAGCCTTCAGAATGGTGAGACAATACGTTTCTGTTGTTTAAGCCACTCAGTTTGTGGTCCTTCGTTATGGTGGCCCCTGGAAATGTATACAGCAGCAGGGCAGGGATGAATGAGAGCTGAGGTTCTGCGGGGAGGTGAGGCGGCTGCAATGGGGGCAGGGAAGAGGGACGTCTGCCCCCTTCACCGTGTGCAGGGGCGACTCGGGGGCCCCGGGCCTGGGTCAGGACCTCACCCACGGTACACCTGGGCAGGTCCCTTCCCTCCTGGCCCTCAGTGCACCCTGGGATTGCTGGCTGAGATGGTCCCTGAGAGCCACTCCAGACCTGTGGTTCCACGGGTTTGCGAGGTCCTCAGGCTATCGTCCCATCTGTCTTGACCTGACTGAGCTGGTGTGTGTCGGGGCAGCCCCAGGGAACCTTCTATTCTGCTACAGTAAGTCCCCTACATATGAACAAGTTCTATTCCGAGAGTGCATTCGTAAGTCCACTTTGTTTGTAAGTCCAACAAAGTTAGCCTAGGTACCCAACTAACACAGTTGGCTATAGAGTACTGTACTGTAATAGGTTTATAACACTTTTCACACAAATAATACATAAAAAACAAACACAAAAAATAAAGAAAAAGTTTTAATCTTACAGTACAGTACCTTGAAAATTACAGTACAACAGCTGGCACGTTCACATCTTCGAAAGTTTGCAACTTGAAGGTTCGTATGTAGGGGACTTACTGTATTTTGTCCAGCAGAGGTTTCCCAAGATCTCATGCAGCAGCCTGTCCCTGGGGCTATTACTCCTTCATTTATCCTCCTTGGACCCCTCCTGGCAACCCTTACTAACTGACTGCCTATCCAGCGTCAGACACCCTGACCACACCCTACCTGCAGGTGACACTCTCCTTCTACCTCTCTGACTTCTCCTGCTTTGCTGGTTGCCTGCTCCCTTAGCAGCTGGTGTTCCCTAAGGACCTGTGCTTGACGAGCACCCCAGATGAATTCATTCCTGCACGTTTATTGACTGTACTGTCTGCCGGGCACTGTTCCAGGCACTAGTATACAGCAGTGAACAGCACAGGCCCAGATCTCTGCCCTCCCCCCATGCAGGTTTGGGACCTGTTAGCAGAGACAGGACTTCTCTGTAGGTGTCTTTGTCATCTAGATGTTCTGCCTCCGGGCCTGCCTTCCTATCCCCCGGGCCCTGAGGATGCACAGTGCCCAGCAGAGACCTTTCATTTCACCCCAGCCTTGCTCCTTTCCTTGCTGGCCCGTCTCCACCACAAGCGGCCAGCTGCTGTCTTGAAAACCGAGTCTGCATGACACTCTCGCCCTTGACCGTCTATCACAGGCTATGTCCTGCTGTATGGTGCGCCCTCCTCTTCATCACCATCCCCGGCTGGGTCCAGCCCTCTCTTTTGGATGCCTGTCCTTCCCTCCTCACTGGCTTTATTTCCTGGGGGTATCTCCCCATCCAACCCATACTCACGGTTGCCAGACCCATTGTCCTAGCCGCACTGTTCCTCTGCTCGAGAACCTTCAAGGCCTCCCTCCTGCCTCTTAATTTAAGCCCAAACTTTGTGCCTTAACATTTGGAGTCCTAGTATGGACTCTGGAATTGCCTGCCTGGGTTTGGATTCCTCCACTCATTAGCTGTGTGACCACGGGCAAGTGATTTAATTTCTCTGTGCCTCAGGTTCTTTATTTGTAAAAATGGGGATACTACTAGTGCCTACTCCATAGGGTTGTCAGGAGGATCAAATGAGGTGATGATGTGCATAAAACTCTTAGAACAGTGTCTGGAGCGTCTACAATGCTCACTCTTAATTATTATCACTACTGCTGTGGTTCCGTCCTTCAAGCCATAACCAAACAGAATGATCGGCTCTTCCTTTTACATAACCTTCTTTGCCTCTGTGCCTTTGTCTACACTTTTCCCTCTACGTGGAGTGTCCTTCTCCGCTGCAAACCCTGCTTATCCCTCAGCATCTTGCTCAAATACGGCCTCCTCCATGCAGCCCTCCCAGATCCTCCCATGGGAAGGGCTCACTTCTGCTTCTCAACTCTCTGGCATCTTCTCCAAAGTTATCCTATAGAAAGAGCCTCTGAGTCTTCTCTGCTCAGAAACGGTCCCTGGGATCATTTGCTGGGGCCATAGAAATTTCTAGGGGGCCTCCCTTTGGGGTGGAGGCTGACACTGGCAGGTGGGTACGAGGGAACCATCTGCAGAGGCCCTAATTTCCACTCACTATAAATAACTGTGCGTCTGAAACCACAGCAGGGCCGGGATTGTGCCAGGAGGAGTAAGATAATCGCTGTGGGGAGACAGGGGGGCCTGTATAAGTAACTCACCTGCCCTGTCAGGGCCTCTCGTGTGACAGGCAGGCCTGGAGGGACAGGCGGCCTCAGCTCTCTTGCGCTTTGTGGGACCTGAGATGGGTGGACAACTGAGGTCGCCCTAGCGCCAGAGACAGTGTAGCCTGTGGTTACCAAGCAGCATCTCTCCCCGCTCAGCCCATTTGACAGATGAGGAAACTGAGACTCAGGGAGGTGAAGTAACCAGAGACTGGTGTCCAGGGCAGACCTATTGCATGGGAACCCCCCACGGGTCTTTGGAAGCCAGTGTGGGCAGGACTCCAAAGCCGCCTGGTAGGGAAGCTGGGCGGGGGCTTAGGGCAAGGGGCTGAGGGCACTGCCCTGGCCAGGGCTGGGGTGGGGCCTCAGCTACACCCCAAGGATATGAAGTTATAGTCTTTCAAGGAAAGAGGGATCTGGGGGCTGGCTCTGAGTTAATCACCCTTTGGCCAGTCTGATGTTTGTACTGCTCTTGGTGGGGTGGTGGTTCCTGAGGACTTGGAAGAGCCCCAGAGACTCCTAGACCTGCCCTCTTCATTGGCGGTGGGGCTTGGAGATGTCTCAGTCAATAGGGACCAGAGTCAGGTTGGTCCCCACTCGAGGCTTTCCAGCCCCGTGTGTCCTCTAACACAGGTGGGTGGGCCACGCACGAGGCCAGAATGTGGTTAGGGTGGAGTGGCTGCAAGATGAACCTCCCGAGGCCCCACTGTGGGCCAGGCTCTCTGAGTGTGTTTTCTCATTTAATCCAGAGACCAGTATGGACCCTGGGGGCTGGATATTACCCACTCCATTTTACAGATGTAAAAACCGAGGCACTGAGAACTTACAGAACCTGAGCTCCAACCCAGGCTTTTGGACACTACAGTTCAGTATCTTTCTCTAGTACCAGAGGTTTTCAAATCTATTTCCTTTCTTTTTAAAAAATTCTTTGTTTTAAAAACAATCTCACCAGATGCTTTACCATGCAAAACAAATTAAAAAAAAAAAAGGAGCTGCTCTGTTACATGGTGGGGCAGAAAGGCCAGAGCCCCCCACTCAGCATCTCCCTGTCCCCTGGGGCACCTCTATGGACTCCCAGGGAACCTCGTATCAGAACAACCTCACCCAAACCTCAGTCTCTCTGCCTTCAGCGAGTTCTTTGGCTCTTCAGCCCCTGAAGAGGGGCTGTACTCACGCCTCGCCCTCATGGAGCTCACGGCCCATTTCACACTCACGTGGACAGCACAGCATAGACAGACATAAACACAATCACAAGGCTGACAGTCTGCACACACTGCATGAACACACCAGCTAAAACCCAGCCTGCAAAAATCAATCCATAGTCCGTGGGCTGGAGTCCTCTGTCCTTTGAGATACATCCTAGGCTCCAGGCACAAGGAATCCCTCACTTCTCCCCATGCATGTCCCGGCTCTAACCCCAGGGCCTTTGCTCAGGTGCTCCTCTCAGTAAGAGCTGTCTTCCCCATCTCTGTGTGCTCAACTGCTCCCTGCCCTTTGAGAGCTGGCTCAGAGGAAGCCTCTCCTGACTCTGTCTCCAGTCAGGCAGAGACTGCTCCCTTCTTCGCCTGGAAGCTCACTCCCCCTTGCTGTAGAGTTATTCTTCTCAACAGGAGGCAGTAGATTAAGGGCACCTTCGGCAGCCAGCCTGTCTGGGTACCAGTCCTGGCTGGGCCCCTTGTTAGCGGTGGTGCCCTGGGCCCTGATTTCCTCATCGGAAAGCTGGGATACAAACAGTTTCTGTTTCACAGGGGTTTGTGTGGATTACATGAGGTGATGCCGTGAAGCCTCAGCAGAAGAGCTGGCCTTCCGTTAGCACTCAATATGTGTTAATGAGTCTCTGGTGTCACAGCTGAACCGTGTATCACAGCTATACCTGGAATCATAGCTGGAACTGGGGTCACAGCTGGCAGCCCTATCACAGCTAGACTGGAAAGAGTCTTCAGAGCAGGGGGATTTACTACCCAGCTCTGCACCCCCCCACCCCTTTCCAGGGAATCTTTAGGGAGCTCTGGAGCAGAAGGGGGTCAGGAAGGGGCTCCACCGTCCTGGACCCTGGACCAAGAGGGAATGCCCTGGAAGGCTGCCCTATCCCGGCCTCCCACCTGTCCCATGTTCAGCCACATCACACAGATACTGCCCGAGGAGCATACGGAATCCGGAGGAACAATGTGGTCCAAGCCCATGCATAGCAGGTGCACAACACACATTTGTTCAATGCGTGAATGTGTGTCAGCTTACATCTCCGCTCAGCATGACAGAAACACGGGAAAAACTGGGACAACCTTGAACACCTGTATCCATTGGTTCTGGAAGGTGGGTATTCTTATCATACCATTTACACATGGGGAAACTGAGGCTCAGAGGGATGGAGTGACTTGCTCAAGGGCCCCGAGGGTAGAGCTGGAACTCAAGTCAGTGCTCACAGTCAGTTACAGCCACTAGGTGGCTTTGGGACGCAGGGTTTTTGGATGGTGGGTCCGCCTAGTGAGAGGCCTACCTGAAATGCTCCCCACCACCCCATATCCTCCACGCCCCCTTTGGGTGCCTGATGACGAAGCACTGACCAAGCCAAGCAGCATCGGTCAAGGAAGGTGCAGTCCCTCTAGTCCTGCTGGAACCCCCCAGGAGCCCCCTGTCAGTGGCAGGTCAGGCCCTTTCTCTAACTGTTCTGCATTCTCCCCAGGCCTGCAGAACCGTTTGCCCAGCATAGACTCCGCTGCCCCAGCCTGGGAAGATGGAGAGCACGTATCAGTCAACACGTGGGTTTATTTTATTGATGATTCAGAAAGATGTGCGGGTGGCATTCTGGAAAGCGTCTACACGTGATTCATCGGACTTTCGCAGAAAGCTGTGCCTCTAAGGGATTTATTTTTCCCGGTGGCGCTGGGGGTTGGGGAGGGAATATAAGCATTGCAAATCAAATACGGCGCTCATTTTTTGAAACCCATAGACTCACACGTGTTGCTTAAGCCCATTATCTGCCCTGATAAGCTGCCTCTTTCTTCTCCACTAATTTAAACCCAACCTGTCCCTTCAAGTCACCCAGAGTCCCCAGCTGACACTGAGACAGCACCTGCCATGTGCCATGCACTCAGCACTTGACACGTGTTACTCTGATCCTCACAGCGACCCTGTGAAAGAGGCACTGTTATGATCTCATGACACAGATGAGGAAACTGAGGCACAGAGAGGTTAGATAACTGGCCCAATGTTCCACAGCTGGATAAGAATGGAGCCAAGACTTGACCATGACACAGAGTTAGCCCCTTCACTGCTGGGACACTAGTCGTAGACCCCCGTCCACGCGGATGGACCCAGCTTCTGCCTGCTTCCCTGGTGTAATTATTAACCGTGTCATTACCATCACTCCAGATCTGGTGCTCCTGAATCCTGCCTCCTCAATTCTCTCCTTTCTCCCCATCCTCAAGGGCATGCAGCATGCCTGCTCTTCCTCCATACCTCCCCTGCACATAGTAGGACCACACCCCTCTGGGGTGAGCATACGACCTGGTCTGGCCTATCAGCCTATTCCATCCTCTGGCCACAGGGATTAGTTCAAGAGTGGCTCCAGGTGACCCAGTAGGGGGGAAACCCTGAGAAAGAGGTGCCTTTGGCTGCTGGGGGCCTCATGGGGTGAAGGCCTGCCCGAGAATGAAGCCAATACAGAGGATGGTGGAGGTGGAAGAGAGCAGGAGAGGGATGGACAAAGCAGCCCTGGATTCAGCCATGCCTGAGGCCAGAACAATCCCTGGACTTCTCAGGTGCACAAGCCAGAAAATCCCCTTTTTGCGTAAGCCAGTTTGAGATGGGTTTCTATCAAATAGAATCCTAATAGATAGAGATGGTGATGATTGTTTCGTAGAAAACCTTCAAAGCACTTTCAACTCACTATCTCCAAATGGCAGAGAGTAGCACAAGTCCCATTTTACAGATGAGAAAGCTGAAGTTATCAGTCTAAATATCTTGCCTGAGGTCATGAACCTACTTAGCGACAGAGGCAAGGCTGGGAAACGTCCCCAGGCTTCACGCCTGGCCCTCCTCCACCCCTGCATGTATTTGAGAAGGTGGTTGGTTACCTCAGCCTCTTAAATACTTGGAGGGGCTTTGCTCCTCCAGGCCTCGCCCCTGACAGCGTCCTGGGCTGCTTCACATGAAGACGGCGGTGGGGAGGGGCTGGTGGGGGGAGGCATCCTCCCTCATCTCTGGCCAGGTATGAATTCCCTGCATGGACCCTGTGTCTGAGTGGCCCCCAGCTCCACCCTGCCTGGGACACTGCTACAGCTGTGTCTGCCTCACTTTCCCTGTTGACCTCTCAGGGCTCCAGAGATACCTGGGGAGACGGAGCACACGGAGAAACAGAGCGTCACAGTGACAAACAGGAGACCCCCTTGGCTGCCTTCGTGCCCCTCCGCCCCCGCCCCGTGCCTGCGCAATGGTGGCTCTGCGCAATGTGGGCCCTGCCAGGTCTGAGGGGTGTCTCGTTCATCACCGGGTTCATGCCACGTGGGGTACCATCTCCCACGATCTGCTCTCCTGTCCTCCCTCAGCCCCTCTCTCTCCCCGACCTGCGCAGGCCATAGGATTCATACAAAATTAACTGGAGGTTCCATTTCACAACACTCCGATGTATCCGGTTCCCACCCTACCCTGCGGCTGCCCTGTCTTCTTTGTCCCCTTTCTCCCCCACCATGAAATATGCAATGCAGGGAGCGCCCAGCAGGGCCTCTTGAGCTGCCCCTGCTGACAGCTGGTGGTGCAGGGTCAGGAGTGAAGGATGAGAGCCATGCATGCCGAGTGAGTGGCTCAGGGCACTGCCACTCCGGGCTCCCGGGAACCGAAGCTAAGTGTTCTCTGGGTGACGCAGGGTATCCTGTGTCCTGTCCCCATGCTGCAGCCTTCCATACTACACAGAGAGGGACGCTGAGCACCCCACCTCTTCTTTCTCCCTCCCTTCCTTCATTCTGCTGATGCTTTTTGAGCCCCAGGCACTGCAAGAGGTGCTGGGACACAGTGGAGAATGACAATCAGCTCCTGCCTCAGGGCTCACAGGCCACCCCAACACCCACTACCCATCTTTCCAGACAATGTGAAGCCACCTCCTCTGGGAAGCCTCCTCTGATAGTACACTGACCCTTTGTTGGGCATCATTTTATTTAATTGCCTAATTTTTGTACAGGAATGGGGCCAGAGCATGATTTTTTTTTAAAAAGAGATACTTGGGTATAATAATAACAATGATAATGAACATCATTTTGTAAGTGTCTAGGGACTGCCACACAGTGCTAAGCCCTTCATGTGGATGACCTGATTTATTTCTCACATCATCCTGTGAGGTAGGTAGTGTTATTATGCCCATTTTACAGATAAGACAACTGAGGCTCAGAGAGGATTCACTGAACTCTCCTAGTGTCCCTTGAAGAGTAAGCCAGTCAGGATTCAAACCTGGGTCTCAGGGGCTCTACTGTCCTAGGCTGGACAGGTGTGGAAAAAAGGGAGCAGTGGAGGGCATGAAGGGAGGGGCATTACCAGGATGGAAGAGAACCAGCAGTGGGAGAGGAAAGCAACGGCACTCAATGGCCCAGTGAAATATCCAGCACTGCCAGACCATGGGCGCTGAGTTCATGGCCTGTGCAGGCAGCAGGTGGTGCCCTGGGTGGGTGTTGATTTCTACGGCTTCAGATCCCTTCTATCACTTGCAGAGATCTTTTTGCCTAAAATTAGCTGGATGTGAACAGGAAGGCTAATTTACGCGTGGCTTGGAGCAGTTTCCAGGAGTGTGACTCAGAGGCTGCTCCCTGCTGACGTCAGCAGACTAGGGCAGTGGGTATCGGGAATGGCCAACCTGGGATCCTGGGACAGGTTGGAGCTGGGACAGCTCCAGACCATAGGGCTTTGAAATTAGGGGCTGGGGCTGGAGGCCAAGCATTTCTCTGAGTCAGAAGAGGGCTAAACAGGGCAGGACAAATGCTGAGCATGAGAGGGAAAATGAAAAGTACCCTGGTGGCTCCACCCTCCTCAGACCCTTGGCAGACAGAGGGCACCTTCGCAGGACTGTTCCTAGGTACATGCGCGTGGCTGGGGGCTGAGGGCACACCTGGCTGTGGTGTCTGACACAGTTGTGTTCGAAGTCTGAGCTGATGTGAGCCATGGTGGTGACCTTGAGCCCTCATGCTTCCCATCTGTGAAATGGGTAACACCACCTGCTTCCAGGAATGTGGGTGATAAGGATGCAGAACAGCCTAGTAAAACGTGTAGCACCAGCTCGGACACTGGCCAGTGTCCCAGAAGAGTCAGATTCCACCGTTTCCGGAGAACGTGACTGCTTCTTCCAGAGTAGTGATAATCATACTGGAAACGACAAAAGTTGATGTTGATTGAGGACTTCTATGCCGGGAACTTGGCCTGATCTCACTCAATGTTCAAAACCCATGTTACTGATGGGGAAATTGAGGCGTTTAGTCTCTGGGGCTGAATCCTAACACACAGTGCTGTCCATGTGCCTGGTAGGCGGGGTACTAAGCTACTTCACTTTAGCCTCACCACAACCCTATGAGGTAGTCACTATTATTATCCCATTTTTCGGGTGAGGAAACTAAGGCACAGAGAGGCTGAGTAACTTGCCCAGAATCACACAGCTGTTAAATGACACAGCTGGGATCTGAACCCAAGTTGTCCAAGTCCAAGTCCAAGAGTAGCATTACGCTCCTCTGTCCTTCCCCAAACCTCTTTCAGCTCCATCTGCACCCTGGGAAATCCTTCAGGGGGTCAATGCAGCAGGGGCTCTGGTTAATCCTACTATGGGCTTTCCTCCTTCTCAGGGATGTTTCCCATGAGAGATCTCACTTGATGCTCATGAAATATTAGAAAACCAAGGCCCAGAGAGGTCAGACAAAAGCCTCAAAGGTACACAGCTGACAGGCAGCAGAGCAACAGTCAGAGCTGTCATTATCGTTTCCATTTTACAGATGAGAAAACAAAGTCTCCTTTATTTTTCTTTTCATGTAACTTCTTGCAGCACATCAGCAGTCTGGGGAATTCTATCTAAGAAATGTCGCTCTGTGCCACATCACATGCTTTCCCTTCTCTTCCCTCCATAGCCAAGTTCAAACACCTCCTCCTCCAGGTAGCCTTCCCTAACCCCCACTGCCCACCCATCTCGTTTCTCCTCGATCCCCGGGGTCCTTGCTGCACTTGGTCTGGATTATCTGCTGTTCTGGCTGCTCAGCCATCTGAGAGCTTCTCTCTGTGGGCTGGGGACTCAGTGGCCACGTCTCAGGGTTTTATGGGTCAGTTATCCACCCTCCTCTGTGCCAGGCACCAGGCTGGGTGCTGGATGTTCAGAGAGGAGCAGGACAGGGTTCCTGCCCTCAGGTGCACACCTGCTGTCCTCAGCGCTGGAGCGTGGCCGTGAGCCACTCGATTTCCCAGGTCCCCAAGCCTGTCAAGTGGGAGGGGAGGGCGGATTTCTTAACCTGGGGTCCCGGGCCTGGCTTTGAGGGGCTCTGCGAACATGCTGGTAGCGTGGACCACACTGTTGCACACAGTTGACTGTTCTTCTGCGGGGAGGGGCCATAGCTTCCATCAGGTTCTCCACAGAGTCTGGGGTCCAGAGACACTTAAGAATTCCTGACTCAAGAGAATCTCCTGGTCCCATTCAAAAGGCAAAGACCGTTGGGACAACCCTGCCTCTTAGCAGGTCAGGTGTGCCCAACTGATGGTGGAGGTGAACATGGGCCATTCTGCCCCAGACTGATGTTCACATGAGGCCGGGGCCCAGGAGCCCCCCAGGCTGAGCCCACTCCCATCTCAGGGCCACACGTGGCTGTTCTCAAGCCCTGAGCTAGAATCACGCAGGGAAGAAATGACGCTTCCCCTATTTCCACCCTCCCCGCCGAAACAAAACCAAACAATATCAAAAAAGAAAAAGGTGTTTCTAAACTTCTGCCCAGACTCAGCAAGGTGGGCAAAACATCAGAGACAGCAGCGAATCTGGGAAGAAGGACCAGTCTTAGCTTTTCCTCCTGACCCAAGAGAGGAGGGCCCCAGACGAAGAGGGACACTGACCCCTGGCGCCGCAGGGCACAGTGGGTGCCGGCACAGCAATGGACTGTCTGGCCCTGGCTGAGCAGCTAGGTCCCCAGGCAGCCTCAGATTTCTTGTCTGTCAGTGGGGATGAGACTTCAAATGCTGCCTGCCTCCCAGGTTGTGGTCTATACCTGGTGGAGGATTGTCATCCACTCTCTTTGGAATAATAATGGCTGCCACCTATTGAGCACCTACTGTATGCTCAGGCTTCCACTAGGCACTGTGAGGGAGGTATTGGCCCCATTTTCCAGAGGAAGAAAGTGAGGCTCAGTGCAGCTTCTTTGCACAAAGTTGCAGGACTGGGAGTGCCGGGGCAGAGTACCTCACACCTGTGCTTTTGGGGTTTATTTAGGAAACTTTTCTTCTTCCTGGTGAGGGGAAGGTAACTGTGGGGATGGAACCCAAACTCTGAGCTCAGGTGCCCAAGCTGGGCTGGTGCCTTTCCTCTCTGCCTTGTGGCAGATGACATGGCTTTGGTCCCCTCCAGAAAGCTGAAACCTTCCCTGTCTGGAGATCGCAGGCCTGCTCATTTTGGCAGTTGTAAGAAAGCCCCATGCCCAGCTCCAGGGCAAGACACACATGGGCATCTGTCACCTTTCCCGTGACAGCCCATCTTCCTGCCTGCCCTGTCTTCCCAGCAGCTCCACAGCTGCCCCAGAGACCTAGGGATCCCCAATCAGAGTCTGGATTTGGATGAGTCGGACATGACGCAGCCCAGCAGCAGGGGCTGGGGAGCTGGAACTGGCTCATTGGTTCCATGCTCAAGCCCAGACGAGGGGGTTCCTGGGGCCTGGGTAAGGGAGCCCAGGGTCTGACTGACCCCCGAATTCAAACCCCGTGTTTGAGCCTTGTGCACCTACCTTCGACAGGTGAGGTTTTGAGGCGCCGGCAGATGGTGTCAGTGTCCCCGTAGGTCTCCTTGATCTTGACCACGGCCTCGGTGCCCCGCAGCTCCATGAGGGAGCGCAGCTCCTCCATCGTGCACCCAAACTCGCCCCCATGGCTCGACTCATTTCTTTGGTTTTTGGAGTAAAAGTCACTGTTGGTCATGTCACCCATGTCTGCTGCAGTCCCCGCTCGGGGTGGGTCCGAGGGTCAGTGCTGGACGGGAGGCTGCCAGGCGATGGCTCCGTGTGGCTGTCCTCAGCACAACCTCACTGGACGGCTGTGGCTCCTGGCAGCTGACTCCAGGGGGCAGCCGAGGTGGGCTGGCGACAGTGGCGGTGGGCTCTGAGGGGTGTCCCCAGGCGTGGGGCAAGGTCCAGGGGCCGGAGGGGCTCAGGGCTGTAGACCCAGGAGTCTCCATTCAGCGGGGCCCATGCTGCTCCCTGGAGCTGGCATCTACATGGTCAGGGGCGGTGGCTCCTGCAGGGTCAAGCAGAGAGTGGTGACAGGGGTCAGGCACCGGAGGCCTCATTGGGACAGGTACCCAGGAAGGCCCGGCTTGCAGGTGCTACACACACGCCCCCCACCCCAAATAACACCCACCACACATACACATACCTGGACGTGGATGTTCGTACAATACCCCATCATGCACTGGCACACACTGCAAATCCAAACGCACTGACACCCACTAGGCCCTCCATGCTATACCAGCCCCCCGGCACAGCCTGATGCACCCTCATAACACATGCTAACGCCCTAATTGTCCACTATGGACACACTGACTTCGCGATACAAACCCCAGTGTACACACACCCTGTGACATGCCGCTCGGGGTGCAACACCCCACCTGCCTACTTTTAGGGCCCACCCACTGCCATACACACACACCAACACAGGGACCCCTTCACACACATGGTGGCGGACACCCCCTCCCCACCATGCACACTGTCACACGTCGTCACATTTACAGGCGTCATCGTAACATCCCCACCTCCTCCCCTCAAAAATGCCAGTGTTCACAACCCTGTGTACACACATGCCATGCCCACACAATCAGGGGCCTAACCCCCTGCCCCCAAGCAACGGCTCCCAGACGCCCCAGCACGGATGCCTCCCCTGTCCACGCCTCCTATATCTGCCGAAACGCACTGCTCTCCCCACTCGAGGCTCACAGGCGTGGGGATGGGAGAAAGCAACCCGCCTGCACCTGCAGCCCACAGCTACACTGATCGAGGGCCTCAGCCTCGCCAGAGGGTCCGTCTCATGCATATTCACCAGGATGTCACTGTGGCCCCCAGAATGAGCCAGGGTCAACAGAACCCTCACCTTGGGGCCCCAGAGTCCGGAACCACGGACAGCGGCTGCCACGTCCCTTAGGGAGCCCAGGAGGAGGAGGGAGCACCGGCTACTCCCTGCCCGCCTGGCCACCCTTGCCGGAGTGTGGCATCTGTGGAGCTGCCAGGAGAGAACCCAATCCACCCAGATACCCAACACCGGTGGCCAAGGCCCCGGCAAGCGTTGGGTGACAAAGGGCCTCTGCTGAGCTCGGCTGGGTCTGGCACAGGGACCGGCCCCGCCCAGCAGCTGCGGAAAGCTGGCCGTCCTAGGCCCAGAACAGTGAGGGGGAAGAGGTGGGGGCAGGAAGGTGGGACTGAGCCCCAGCCCAGCCCCAACTCCTCCCTCGTGTCCCCCTCCCCGCCCCCTCTCTTTCCTTCACAATCCTTTCCTCTTGCACAGAGTTTTAGACCTGGAGGTAATTTAGGGTTAATCTCGTTTTCCCAGTGAGGAACCTGAAGCTCAGAGAGGGAAAGGAACTTGTCCAGAGACACAGAGAGCAAGAGAGGATGGAGCCCAGAGCTGGGCTGGCATCTCCTGACTGCCAGCCCGTTGCTCTTTCCCCTCCCACTAGGGGGCGCTCCCTCCCCTCTCTCTGAAGAACAACACAGGATCCTAAATCACAGCAATCCGGGTTCAAATCCGAGCTCTCCTGAATCCTGGCTGTGGGATCCTGGGCAAGTCCCTTCACTTTTCCGAGGCTCAGTTTCTTCATCTGTAAAATAAGTCATTCTCCCCTGTGCCCCAGCTACTTCCCAGTTTACTGGGAACTAATTGTGAACCACCATGTTCAAATCCGGTGAGTTTCCACCCGGGGTACAGAGCTTCCCAGCCTGGATCAGGGGGTGCTGGAGCCACAGGAGAAGCCTGTCATACCTCACAGGAGGGCACTTTCACTCAAGGATGCAATAGGAAGCCTTATTTTCACACTGGGACCAACTGGTATCTTACCGAGTAGAACTTAAAGTGGGCCTGATGCCTTAAGCAGAGACACGAGACACCAAAGAAAGTGTGTCCTTGGGATTCCCACCCGCAGTCCTGCAGGAACACTCGGGGTCCCTGGCCATCCGGGCTTGCACCACCACCATAACCCGTGAGTTTTGACCCCAACGGTATATCCCCGAGAGGAGCAGGGACCAAGCAGGCCCGTGTGTAGAGATGCGGTGGAGGTCAACTGAAGGGGCTCTAGAAGACACAGCCTCTGGGTTCAAGTTTTGCCGCCTCTCAACAGACTGCGAGGCCAATTAACTTTAGTTTCATTATCTCAAACAAAGGGAGGGGGAGTAATAGTATCTACCTCACAGGTATCATGAGACTTAAGTGAATTATTTCATGCAAAATACTAAGAATTGAGCCAAGCACATGGTAAGCACTAGTTATTGTCATTAGTAGCGATCCATACACCACTTTATGAGACAGGTAGTCTTGTTAGTCCCTAGAACACATGAGGAAACCGAGGCCAAGAGAGGTGAAGTCACTTGCCCAAGGTCACAGAGTTAGCGCGTGGCAGAGCTGGGATTTGAACTCAGGCAGTCTGGATCCAGAGACATACTCTTAATCAGGATGCTTTGCTGCCTTCCCTGGTGCATCTCCCTCATGGGGTTCTTACAATGCTTACATGAAGTGCCATATGTGAATGAAAGTGCTTTGCAAAAACCACAAGGGACTCTCTAACGCCGAGGTGCTGTTTTCTATCTGTCTTCCTGCTACCTGTGGCGTGTCTTACAGGCACTGATAATTACATCTCTGACAGCACAAGCTATGAGAACCGTTAGCAGTAATTATATCTGTGATGACAACAGTAGAGATGAGTTAATGGGCTACTGGTGATTTTAATGACTATTGTGTTAAGATGAACAATGATCTTCAACCAACTATCCATCCATCTACCCATATGTCCATCCATCCATTCATCCAACCAACCATTCACTAATTGTGTTGTGTGCACCTACTTTGTGCTGACAAGGGGGAAGAGAGACAGTTAGATGAGTGACCTCCATAATATGATGGGTTTGCCATGACAGGGAGTCCCAGGTGCTGTGCATGTCCAGAGCAGGAAGATGTGACCTGGCCCAGGGTATCAGAGAAGATTTTTCCTTTTAACATGAGTAGGGGATTTTTTTTCCCCTTCAGGAAAATGGGCTGTGTGACTTTGGAGAAGTCACCTAACCTTTCTGGGCCTCATCTGCCCAGTGAGGTTGACCCATCTGTCTTACAGGCTGCTGTAAGGATCCATTGAGGCCCTTATGTGTGGGTCTCTGTGTGGCTCCTGGCCTGGAGCAGATACTCTACAGTGCTGGCTTCTGCACCTCCCCCAGCCTCCCTCCTACCTACGCACCCTGTTATTAGCAAGTGCACCTCCCTCAAGGCTGAGATGAGGTTCATTTGCAGCCAGCTCTTAATACCACACTGACAGTCACCCCTGTCCTAATTGATGGGCACACAGGCTGCTATGGACTGAATGCGTCCCCCTGCCCCAGATTCATATGTTGAAGCCCTAATCCCCAGTGTGATGGTATTTGGAGGTGGTGCCTTTGGGAGGTAATTAGGTCATGAGGGTAGAACCCTCACACATGGGATAAGCCTTCTTATAAAAAAGAGACATGAGAGAGATGATCTTTCTTGGTTGTGTGAGGACAGTGAGAAGATGGCCATCTGTAATCCAGGAAGTGGGTTCTCACCAGGAACTGAATCTGCTGGTACCTTGATCTTGGACTTCCCAACCTCCAGCACTATGAAAAATAAATTTCTGTTGTTTAAGCCACACAGCCTATGGTATTCTGTTATAGCAACCCGAGCTAAGACATGTGCCTGGGCAGGGCAGATGTCTGGGCAGCCAGTCCTGGGCCCAGAGAGGTTGAGCAACATAACTAGGGGTCACACAGCCAACGGGGGTCACAGCCCACTGAAAAGCCCCGCCCTGTTTTCCAAGCTCCTGCTGTGTGACCCTGACCAAGCCCCTTTCCTCCCTGGGCCTGAGTTTCCCATGTGGAAACTGAAGAGACTGGACTAGTGTTCTCTGGGGTCCCTTCAGGCTCTGATGCGCCAGCCCCTTCAGAATCCAGAATGAATGTTCTGACAATATTGGGTTTATGCACTTCGTTTCAGCTTATTAGCATTTAAATGACTCTGTATTGTTACATTTCAGTGACTCAAGAATAGGTTGGGGCACCTTAATAAAAAGTCTTTGCCAGGAGAGACTCTGGCAGAGGAAGGAGCAATGGATTTTTTTTTGGGGGGGGGTTACTTTAACAAAGAGGAAATCTATCTTTCGAAGGAAGGTTTTAAAAAAAACACCCCAAAACCTAAACCATCAGCTTTTCAAATCCTAATTGAAGGATGGGACATCGCAAATGAATTACGTGCTAAAAATAATTTTCAGATGCCGAATCCTTCTGTTTTCAGACGTGCGGAATTTAAATGTCATCTTAATACGTATTTATAAAGTCACCCTTTACTTTGAATTGCCCCTGGCACCAGTGACAGATGTGGGGACACAGGCCCCGTCTGGAGATCCCTGATGACGAGGCCTGATGCTGCCATTTGGTAGTTTTGTGATGGGGGTGGAGTGGGGGGGCAAGGTCTTAGCCCCTCCCTGGGCCTCCATCCCCTCCTCCCCGCACGCCTCCCTCCCTCACAGGGCTTTGCGTGGCCTACCTGAGCTAGAGCTTAGAGCAGTTCCTGGCACAGCGTAAGACTTGTTCAACAGGGACTGTTCTTCTGATGGTAACTTAACTCGCTCCTTCCCTCTGCTCTCAGCTCACCCAGACTGTCCCCCACGCTACTGTCCTGAACATGGGGCTCAGGCCAAACGTGCCATCCCCACAAGGCTCCCAGCACCGCTTGGAAGGCTGGGGAGGGCCCCAGTTTGCAGGCACAGCTTACAGGGCTAGCCTCTCCCCTGCTCTGGTCCTGACTGACTAATCCCCACAGGCAGGACATTTTCTTTCCTCTCCTGGATGCAAATTCTGGCCTTTCTGTGGTCCCCACCCTGCCCCGCCCCGGCTGAGGGGACCCTCCTCGGCACTGACCGGGGAAACGGGTGAAATCAGCCAGGCAGCTGGGGGCAGAGGAACAACTGCTCTTCCCTCAGCCGCACTGGGAGAGTCAAAGGGTTGTAGCCATTGTCTTAGCCACCCCTCTCTGGGGGAGGGAATGTTCCGTGTATGTGTGTGTCAGAGGGTACCAGTGGTGTGTCAGCAGATGTGTACTGACTCTGGGTGACCCTGAAGGACAAGGTGTGCTGTGCAGGTCTACTGGAGTACGGCAGGATGAGTGTGTATCTGTGAGTGTGAGTGAGCCAGAGATGTGTGTGCCCATGCCTGCCTCTGAGTGTGCAAGCCCCGGGATCTGTGTGTGTGTATGCGTGTGTGTGCATCAAAGCTGACAATGACAGTCTCGGCTTTGATTTCTCACAGTCAAGGAGAGAGAACGGGGAAAGAGGAAGGGAATTGAAAATGAATACCTCAGAGGCGAGTTTAGTGCTATTTTTAGAAAACTCCTATCCTGTTAACCAGAAAAGGAAAATCTAAAAAAAAAAAAAAAAAAATATATATATATATATATATATATGTATATATATATGTATATATTTATATATCCCACAGAAGCAGCCACGCACCAGCCTCAAAGGCACAGATGGCGGAAGCAGGGCCAGGGGGTGGGCTGCTAGGCACTCAGGGTGTCTCACATAGCTTCTCACTCTCCTGCCTGGCTCAAGGGAGGGTAGGTCCCCAGCCCTTAGCTGCCCAGCAGGGTCAACTCTCTCCACTTCCCCTGTTCTCCAAAGGAGTTTCCAATGTTACATGGTAGGAAAAACTCCACATTTCTGGTCCTCTAGGTGTCTAACATACCCACCCATCCACTCACCCATCCATCCATCCATCCATCCATTTGTCCATCCATCCATCCATTTGTCCATCCATCCACCCACCCATCCATCCATCCATTTGTCCATCCATCCACCCACCCATCCATCCATCCATCCATCCATCCACCTCTCCAATAAAAAGCTGCATCTCAGGCCCTGCCCCCAAGCACTGGGATTCTGAAGAAAGCAAGGGAGGTGCACAGATCTTCCTTCTAGCTGCTGAAGTTATGCTCACTTTGCCACACAGAGTCCCCTGAAACCCCATGGTCAGGCTCTGCAGACCAAGCTGAATGATTCCTGCACAACTTTTGCTTCAGATTTTGGGAGGATGTAATCCAAATGGCACTTGCCTGGGAACCAGACCTGCTGAGTCCCAGTCTTGGCTTGACCACTACTATTAATAGAGATTGCTTAGCACACGCTTCCATGGGCTGTGTAGTATCACTGTCCCTGTCTTCCAGGCAAGAAAGCTGGGGCTCAGAGGGTTACAGATGGCCAGTGCCATACAGATGGGACCTGGCATAGTTTAAATATGCCTGCTTGAGCCCAAAGCCTCTGTGTTTCCGCTGTGTCTCAATGCCTTTCACCAACTCACGGTATGGCCTCGGACCAATGCTTTCTTCCCTGTGCCTCAATTTCCTGTCCTATAAAGTGAGAGGGGGATTGGACAGATACTCAGTCCTAAGGGGCCATTTTAGCGCCATCCTCAAGGATTCTCCCATCACCGGATACTTGCTTCTAAGGGCACACACACTTCCCCAAGCCTCCTTGCTGTCCTGCCATCCCCAGCAGGGCACCATCCTAGTTGCAAGCCAACTCCTGCTTGGCTGGAGGCCTAAGGAAGGAGAAATGCCCTAGAACCTGGGAGTCACAGGCTGATGAG
Source organism: Hyperoodon ampullatus (assembly GCF_949752795.1). Lineage (NCBI taxonomy): Eukaryota > Metazoa > Chordata > Mammalia > Artiodactyla > Ziphiidae > Hyperoodon > Hyperoodon ampullatus. The sequence goes on along the minus strand of NC_136923.1, from coordinate 7,316,169 downwards.
AATTCACCTGGTGCCTTTGACATCCACTGCCCGCCCCCCTCAGCCTCTGCATGGCAGTGCCTGCCTTCCAAGATTTGTACCCTTTATGTGCTCCTTGTTTAGAAACCTTCCCTTTAAAAAGGAGAGTTTTCCGATGAAGCAAAAACAGTAAAGTCATCAGCATATCGGGGCAAGAAAGCTTAGCTGAGGCAGAAAAGTGTTGGGGGGGAGACTTCACTTTGGCAAGAGAGGGGACATGCAGTGAGAAGGCTGGGGACGGTGACTCTGCCTCAGATGGACCAGCTGTTCTGGACAGTGTCCTCTGGCTTCAGTCAAATGTCTCGGCCACCTCCCCAGCCTCATCCCTCGCCCTGCCCAACTTTCCTTACAGATGCAATGACTTCCCTGGCTGCCCCCGGCCTCCAGATCCTAACTGGCTATAGTGACACTGTCCCCTCCTGTCTTCATCTGCCTCCTTCTCTCCTACCTCCAGCTTTGTCTCCGTGGATTACAAGCAGAGGCCTGAAGGAAGGACAGAAAATGATAACAGCAACGCTTGGATCATACCTGCTATGTGCCAAGTACCATTCTATGTGCTTCACATTTGTTATCTCATTTAATCCTTCACAACAACCAACCCTATGCCACGGGTACTGCCACAGTCTCGTTTTCCAGAGGAGAAACAGAAAAAGAGAGTGCAGTGATTGGCACAGGTCTTTGGTTGGAGGAGTGAGGGCGGCAGAGGCAGGTCTCTCTCACACACACACACACACACACACACACACACACACAGACACTCTTAAGGGCTCACTCACATCCCTCTTTCCACCAGACCAGGCTTCTACCCTTTTTTTCTGGTTTCTATAATGAAGCACAGGGTTCTGCCATGTCAGTGCTCTGACCATAAACAACAGCAGGTCACCGGCTCCTTGGTGAGTCTTCAGGCTTCACCTCTGACCGTGGAGGGTTGGGGCCCAGGGAGCCGTCTCTGGGGATGAAGTGTTGATGGATGGATGGAGGTGGGTGCTGGGAGGGATTGGGTGGCTAAGGTCAGGGAACCTGATAACCATAGCCCTCCTCTCTCCCCTGCAGGCTGACTAGCAGAGGCCGGGAGTGAGCGCTGCCCACGTGCTTGTGGTGCTGGCTGACAGCCCCCCTGGGGAGGACAAAGAAACAGGCAGTGGGGAACGGTCTCCACTGGGAGCTGTCCCCAAGGCCACAGTGCTGATTCGGGATCTGAGTTGGTTTTAGGGACCACGTGCCAAGGAGCTGTCCATGTTCTGTGGTGCTGACATAGGGCAAAGGGTTATAAGTGCCCTTAGAGCTATCCAGGATAGAGCAGTGCTGACCAACGGAGTGCAGAGTTGGGAAGCCTGAGGAACTGGGTGTGGGTGCAGCAGGGAGGGCACAGGGCATTTTCCTTGAGTTATGTGAGCAGGCGTGGGTAGCTGACCCCAGGTATTTGTGCTGTCGCTCAAAGCCAGGTTGTCAGGCAATGAGGTGTCCTAGTGAGCAGGCCTGAGCCCAGAAGATGACACCAGGCGAGAGGTCACTTGGGGCCACTTACATGCATACACAGAAGACTCACCTTGGGCCACCAGTGCCACCTGTCACCAATGCCAGAAATCCCACGACTAATGATCCATCCTTTTGTGTCGTGCTTGGTCCCCTCCCTCTGGTTCCTGCTGGGACCATAGTTAAGTGGTGGCATCTCAGTCTGTCTGAATTTATTCAATTCTTTCCTCCATGGAATGGAGTAGGAAAATTCACCCACAGAGATGCCAAGGGATGAGTTTAAGTTGGGAGATTACTTTTGAAGAGCTGAGTAAGTTCTTTGGGGTCCAAATCAGAGAAGCTGGAAGCTAAGGCTTGGGGAGAGTCATTCTATGTGGCCTGAGAACACAGAGGCCAGGAAATAGAACTATATAGAAAAGGGGAAAAGGCAGAAAAGCAGGACTCCTAGATTCCAAGGAGAAGGGGAGTCAGTCTGATGCAGGCACTGGCAGGGGTGTTTGTATGTGCTGGGGGGTGTTTTTCAGATTCTGTTTCTCACTACTGCAGTGAGTCTTCCAGGCTCAAGTGGAACTATCCCTGGTTTGGTGACTGTGCACTCACTGCCTTTCCTGCCTCAGCCCAGGTTCTCTCCCTCAGAGTCTCCTTGGTGGAAAGCTAGTGATGTCTGTCAGGACACTGACTTGGCTTCAGACCTGAAGGTGGTGAATCAGAAGGTCTGGAAGCCAGAGGAGGAGCCCAGAGCAGGAACTGCCTCCCATGGCCAAGGTTTCCTCTCCTTCCTCTCTTGACAAAAGCTTCTCTGAGTGGAGCTCGGGGGCCCCAGAGAAGGGCCACTCAAAGTGTGGTTCCCCAAGGGCCACCTGTGTTGGCATCACTTGGGGGCTGGTTGAAACACAGATTCCCATGCCCAAGCCTGCAGAGATGGGTCAATCTCTGGTGGTGTGGCTGGGAATTTTAAACAAATAGAACCACTGCCCTAGAGCTTTGGGGGTCCCATTCCAGCCCCTCTTTTGGCCTTCTTCCTCCTGTAGCCAACACTCCCCTGGTTCTGCATTCTAGAATCCTGTCCTGCTCTTGTAGCCCAGCCTATGGCTCAAAATCATTTCCAGCTCCCTGTCCCTGCTTTTCCAAATGCCACTTCCGGCTAGGCCAGGCCCTAGGTGTCTTCTGGGAATGACTCCCACCAGCCGCTCCAGGGCCCTTCTGTCTTTACACCCTTGCCCACACCTGATGACCCCCATCCCTTCTTCCCACTCTCCTATGGCTTCCCTGTTTTGGGTGAACTGCAGTCTTTTCCCACAGTCCTGCCCTTGACCCTCTAAATGCCTCACCTCCCCCTGGCAATGTCACCCACCTGACATCAACCTGCATCCTAACATGAGTGGTTCCCAAGCTGACATTCCCACCCTGCCTTTTCTCCTAAGCTCTAGAACCAAACCTTCCATGACTCTCAAATGTCCCCTCTGAAGGTCCTCCAGGCTCTCAGACTCTCCCAGATGTCCTCATCCTTCTGTGACCTCTGTGCCAATTACGGCATCTGAAGTGTCCTCGCAAATTCCCAGAGTTGGACTATCAGGGTAGCCCTCGACTCCGTTCCCTCCTTACACTCAATCAGGTACCCAGACCCAGGGAGCACTGGGGTAAGAGCTCAAGCTTCATTTTCTTCCTCGCTGTCCTGGGCTCCCGACCTAGTTCAGGTTCCTTATCCACAACCTTTCAACTGGTTCCTCACAACCCGCCCCCTCCACCTTCACTGTCCCCAGAGTGATGCTGACAGGGACTCTCGTTTACTGAGTAGCTTCCATGTGTCAGGAGCTCTGTTAGGCTCCGAAAACATCTTATTCCACAATAACCCCATGAGGTAGGCATTCTTATGCCTATTTTACAGATAAGGAAACTGAGACTCAGAGAGGTGAAATAACATCATGCCAAGGTCACAAAGCTCCCAAGTGGCAGAGCCAGGAGTAGAGCTGGGACCTGTCTGGCTCTAAAACCTCTTGGATTTGAACATGCCACTCTCTGGATTAAAAACCACCACTGGCTCCTTAGTGCTTATTAAACAAAAACATATTCATGACCACTGCATCCAGGAGCCTGCCTAATTGGCTCAGAGGCAACTTCTCTGGGCTCTGGTGTAAGTGAACTCCTTGTATTTGCTGAACAACTAACACATGTTCCTGCCTCCAACCCTCTGTATATACTGTTCCCTCCATCTGGGATGGTCTACACCCACTTTGCCACTGATCCAAACCTTCCTCTCTAAGGTCCAGCCCCAGTGCCAATCTGCGAAGTTCTCTCTAATTCCTCTGCTACACATTTCAACCCCCTGCCCACTGCCAGCTCATCACATGTGGCTCATTCCTCAACTTTGCACCCTCCACCCTCGGTCTTGGGGTGGGTTCTACCAGCTTGCCTCCCCCACTAGACTGTGAACTCTCTGAGAACAGGGCCTCTCCAGCCCCCAGCACAGGACCGGCCTCCACCAATGCTGGTTCCGTCACTGAGAAAGCAATCTGACTACGGAAGGACACTGGGGACAACAGATCTGGGGATGCAGCCTGCATTTGGAAAGCGAAAACTGGTCAGCCGAGTGGCTGGATGAGTGAGTGCTGAATGCACCCAGGCAGCGTGCATTACAGAAAGCAAGCTGGCAAATCTGCACCTGAACCATGGGAAGCAGCTGCACCAGCATCCCATTTCACAGATGAGCAAGTGGAGGCTTTGCCAGGTTAAGGAAGTTGCCCAGGGTCACATCACGGTTGGATTTGAACCCAGGCAATCTGCCATCAGAAACCCTGCCTAAGTCCCTCCCAGGATGAGTCAGAAGCCAGAAGGTGGTGGTGGCTAAGGCAGTGTGACACACAGAAGCATCTGGGGTCTAGCGGGGAGATGTCCCGGCCCTTCTGGACCACACTGATCAGACCCGTGTCTTCTGCCACACCCAGTGTTACATCCCACAGAGGATCCTTGTGGTCTGGTCATTGTACTGTTCTCCCTCCAACTCTTCTCTGTTCTCTACCCAAAGCTGGAGGACAGGGATAAGGTCAGATCAGAATCTGTCAGGAGGCAGGTCCAGGCTCAGGCCCAGGGACTAGGCGGGGCGCTGGGAGCACAGGATGCCCTGCGATGACCATCCCTGGCCCCAGAGCCTCCCCTCTGGCAGCCCCAGAGCCCCGACCCCAGAATCCCATGCCTCATGGGCCTGCAGAATCTCTTTGGTTCCCTCACCCAGCAGGCCAGCTCTGCAGCTCTTCCCCTGACTTGGCATGGCTGTCCCGGCCACTGCGGAGACAAACAGAATCCGCCCGGCACCTTGAACAGATGGCGCCACTTCTAAAAATAACGCCGCACCACGCTCCCCGGCGCAGCCAGTCCCGGCGACAGAAGGGGGTGCGGGTGGGCGCTGCTAGCTGTGCTCACCAGCCATCTGCACAGGGACAGATGCGAACGCAGCCTCCCGGGGGGCGTGGGCCCAGGGGACCCCAGCCTCACTGAAGCTGTGCAGAGCCGTGGGCCTCACATTCCCTGAAGCGAATGTAAGGTGGCGACGACGGGTGTGTGCAGCCTGGCTCCCCTCTCTCCCCATCATCGTGCAGCCCCTCCTCCACACGTTGCGTGGCTGGGATTCCCACCTGCAACACCCATTCTTTTTCACCTGTTGCTTCTACCCCATATCTGGGCCCCCATACCCACAATCCCTAGTGCCATCTTCTCTTGGGAATTTCCTTCCACTCCCAGAAGCTTCTTCTTCCTTCTATGAATTCTTAAACCACTTTTCAGTGGACTTGCAACCTAGTAGGGTCAGAATCCCTTTCTTTGCGCTTAGAGTCAGAGAGATCTGGGTAAGAACCCTCAATCTGCCATCACTGAGTGATCGTGGGTAAATCAAGGCACTTCTCTGGCCTCAGTTGCCGCGTCTCTAAAATGGAGACGGTCATCGTCCCTTCCTTGCAGGGTGAGTGGGAAGACAATGTGAGTTGATGCAGGGCACAGGGTTCAGCCCAGAGCCTGGCCAGTGAGAGAGACACAATCACTTGGAATGATAGTGATTTCTAGATGGGGAAATGGAGGCCCTGAGTGGAAGGCACTGGCCCAAGTCCTCAGAGCAGGTGCTGGCAGAGCCAGGTTCAGGCCCACGGCCTCTGCCAGAGCTTTTACCCTCCTGAGACATTCTCCTCTGTTTCTGGAATATTCCAGGGATGTGTCTCACCTTCATCCTTGTGCAGGATTTTCCCTGAGTGCCAGTTCATCTCCAATCCTGGGAGCTGGCCAGGAGGCCTAAGGGACGCCCTGAAGATACCCCCTCCCCATTTCTCACTAAGAACCAGCCCTGAGCCCCAGCCTGACCCTGCCGGCTTCTCAAGGAAGTTCAAGTCCTGCCAGAAAGTTTAAGAGCTCAAAAGCCAAAGTGCTTCCAAGGCCCCAGGAGACCCCAAACCTTGGACCCTGGAGGTATCCACATCAGCAGACCTCCCACAATGGCCCTCAAAGGTGCCACTCCCCCTGATTTCCCAGCCTTGCAGTCTGCTCTCCGCCTCCTCCCAAGTCTGGTGATGAGGCCACTTGGAGGAGTGGGGGATGGAGGACCTGTCTGCTTCCTCTCCCCGGGGGGCATGGCCCAGACGCCCTCCCCCACCCCCATCACCGTTACTCTGCTTTTCAAAAGTCCTGCTCCAGCCACGTCTGCCCTTCCTATCTCTCCTGGAGTTCCCCATGGCTCTGGGGGGGGGTCTCCCGGAAGAGAAGGGGTACAGGGATCCATGGTGGGGGGAGCCTGATGTCCCCTAGATTTCAAGCCTCATGTCACGCTGCTTCTAGGACCTGCTCTCTGCTGGGTGTAATACAGGGGAGTTTAGATTTTGGGTTTCAGATGCAGTCAGAACCTATGCTCAAATCGTGCACAATTCCAAGTCCTGGGAGCTTTCTCCAGCCTACCTCACTCACTCCCTACCTCTCTAGATATTTCAGTCCCTGACACCTCCTGCTAAATCAGGGCTTTTGCTACCCCAGACTCCTTGTTACAACTGATGACTGACAAAGCCAGAGCTGTCACCTCTCTTTCCCTCTCCAGGGTCAGGCCTGGCATGAAATGGATGCCAGGTTCCGGGGGCTCTGGTGTGTGCATCTTTAGTGGCTGCCCCAGATGCCAACGATATCAGGCCTGCTCGGAGCTGGTCCTTGTCCACCACATCCTGAACTGCGGGGGTATTCCAGGAAGCCCCTCCCCAGAGCAGAGAACACCAAAGGGGTATCACTGTTTGCAAAACTTGAGGGAAAGCCAGAAGAGGCCCTGATTCCACAAGCTTACTTGAATCCACAGACCAGAAGGGACCTCCGAGGTCAAAATCCCTGTGATGCCCAAGCCCCTTCATAGCACCTGTGTAGAGTCCTGCTTGGGCTTGCATGCTTCCCTTCACAGGGGGTTCACGCCCTCCTTCCATGATAATCTATGCCCGTGCTAGGAATTACCAAGTTCTTTGGGTTGAGCTGAAATTTCCTTCTTGCTAACTTTTTATTGTTTTACAGGTAATGGGCGTTTTCCAACTCAAACAGAACAACCCTGCTCCCTCTTCTCCACTTGAAGTTCATGACCGTGGACGCATACATATGTGTGTGCCAGGGAGCACACGTGTGGTTGCACAAGGGCGTGCATAAGCCTGCTTGAACATGTGTGAGCTGGGGGCGGGGGCAGCGGGGGCTGTGCTGAAATTTGCAGAAATGTATATATTTTGGAAATAAGACTCTAGATGGGGCCTGTAGGGGGATGTCAGGGAACCAAGGGTCACGGCGAAGAGTTTTATTACCACCTTGAGACAACCTTAGTCTCCCAGTTTGGGCGATGGGTAGGTGGCAAGAGGGGGCACCCACAAAGGCTCCAGAACAGAACAGGAGGCCACAACCTGTAGAAGATGCCTTGTCACTGCCTCTGTGGCTGTCTGCAAGGTGGCCCTGAACCTCTGAACCCCACACCATGCCATCAGATGACTTTATCTCTCAGGGAACTGTGCCATTAGGGTTTGACCTGAACAAAATGACAGCGACGACAGAATATCATTTTATAAGAGTAGTCATAAAATGCTTTTCAGCTTGAAGTTCACAAAGAACCCACTGATTATTTACATTTCAGAAGTAAGGAACTAAGGCGAGAAAGATGCAGGGGTCTGTGGTGGGCCCTGCAGAGAGGGATGTCTCCGGGGGGCAACCTGGGGGATCAGGATTCTGCATAGAACATACAACTCCGGGGCTGGTCACCCCCAGCCATGGGTGGAGGGGCTTTGGGCAGGCTTGGCCAGGAGGTCTGCCATCAACCATCCCTGGGCCACCATCTTCCCTCTTCGGCTTGAGTTTCTCCATCTGTAAAATGAGGAGCTTGGACTAGATAGCTTATAAGAGACCCTCACATACTGGCTTGTGATAAGTCTTGGACACTGGATTGGGCACAGGGGAGGGGGCTTCTATGGCTCTCGGAATCCCTTCCCCAATGGCCATGTGTTTGCCCTTGGATCAGCCAGAGTTATCTTCTGGATACTGGGACATCTATGGGGGGAAAGTTTCCTGTTTTAAAAAATAAAAAAATCAGCTCAGAGCTTCCTTGTGAACATGCCTTAGTACAAGCTCTTCCCTTCCATTTGCTTCTCTGCCTGGTAGACTCCTATTCATCCTGCAGGGCCCAGCTCAGAGGGCCCCTTCTCAGTGAACACTATGCTGACCCCACTCTCCAGGCAGAGACAATTGATCCCTCCACTGGGCTTGACCGTTCACACCATCGAGGTCAGGGGACTGTGTCCATCTATCTCCAGGTCCCCAGTGCACCTGACAGACAGAGTCAGTTGTCTAACAGAAGCTTGCTGAGTGACCACAGGAACCCACAGCTTGACCTCAGAAACTGAGAGAGAACAAGATTGCCTGAGTCCTGGGCTCACCCACTTCTTCAACAGCTGCTTGCTTTTGAGGCAGAGAGCATGCACTGAGCGCCTACTGTGTACCTAGCACTGGCCTCCAGGAAGGATGGATGCTGTGGCCTAACTAGAGGAAGTGAGATCACCTCCCTAGCAGGGGGATGGTCACAGTAATCATGGCAGCAGAGTAGCAGTAACAGTAATAAAAATAATCATAAGAGCAACTAAGTGTTATTACTGCCAAATGCCATTTAGCTTTTTCTATGCACGATCTTGCTCATATGCATAACAGCCCCTGAGGTCGATACTCTAATTTCCTTCATTTTACAGATGATGAAACTGAGGTTCAGATGGTGGGGTGACTGCCTAAGGTCACATCAGGGTCTGCACTATGGTCTGACTCCCAAGGCTGTACTCTTGACCTTGGCACTTAACAGATTCCCAGATCTGAGTTCCTGGTGTCCAGGTGGGCTGGGGGCTGGGAGGAGGCCCCCAGGCTTTTGACAACTTCAGCATCCATAAGGAACCCCCCCAGTGGGATTCTTGTCTGCAACACTGCTGACAGGTGCGAGGCGGGGGCTTTGGCTGACCTGGCAGGCTGGGTATGAGGGGCGGGAAGCAGATGGCAGCCCCTTCCTGTGTTTGGAAGAAGTCAAGGGTGAAATCCTGGAGCCGTCAGCCTGGCTGCATCACCTGCTGTTAGAAACGGCCCCTAGGCCAGAGGGCTGGCGGCCACCCAACATGGCTTTGCTGACGAATGGTAGGCCTGGGGAGGTGCCAGCCCAGCCCTTTTCCATGGAGAGCATCGCTATCTTCTTATAATTAAGGACTGTTACTGGAAGGGGTTCTTCACAGTACTACCTCCTTTGTCTTGCCTGTGACTCTGGGGCAGAGGGAGCAGGGTGCCCATTTTAAAGATGAGGAGACTGAGGCTCAAAGAAGACAAGCGAGTTCCTTGATGCAGGTCCCTCACAGTGCTGGGACTGCGAGGCAAGGGAGGCCCCTAGGGTGCAAAATGCAAGGCAGTGCTCATTCTCAGGCTCCTCTAAGTGCCGAGTCCCCACCCCTCCCCTAGCTGTCTGTCCTGCAGTTCAAGTCCACCTGAATTAGCCATGCACCTACTTGCCCCACCCCCACCCGAAACACAGGGAAGAGAGTGAAAATCCACAAAGTGATTTTAAACCCATTTTGGTAATTGTGTAGATGACAAGGCCGTAATAGATTCTAAGAAGTACCCAGAACTGTGAAAGACGTTTAAAGTCGATGTCCTAGGAATCAGTGCCCTGAGCAGCAATAGATTTTGGGGCAAAGAGTTCATTTCTCACTTCCGTTCACTTGGCAAACTTTTGCTGTGGGCCCCCTACATGCCTGGACTTGTGGGATGCGTTGTGGACAGAAAGGAGTCGGACACAGCCCTGTTCCCTCCCTGTGCAGCACGGGTGCTGCACACTGTAACGATTTCATGCAAATAATCATGATAAACTAACATTTATGCTGCATTTTCTATGTGCCAAGATCTGTGCTAAAGCATTTTACAGTCATCATCTCATTTGATCCACATCACAACTCTGAGGCAGGTATTCTTAGTATCCCATTTTGCAGAAAAGAAAAATGAGGCAAAGAGAGGTGAAGTAACTTGCCCAAGGTCAGGCAGAATACAGCAGAGCTGGGATGGATGCTCAGTACAATGTTTCATGGGTGAATGAATGAAAACGTAGGGCAGGCCATGCAGGGAGGCCAAGTAAACAGAAGGGTGATGTGATTGGTTAAATGTGACCATGCAAAGTGCCCTCAGAGCTCCAGGAAGCGGCATCAGGCCTCCTGAGGGCAGCACTAGGAGTGGGTCAGGGAATTATCTGTGCTTTGGGGCAAACTTCGGCTGCAGGCTTCCAAGAAGAGGGTGACAGTGACAGCCACCGTATCAGTTAGCAGCGCGAGGAAGCTCCGATTTCTCCCTCTGTGAGCCTGACCACATGCCCCATCTATAAAAATATCCCAGGCTGATGGCCCCTTTTACCCCGAGAAAGTGGGCTCTGAGACAGGTCGGCCCTGGGCAGGTATGAGAGGAACAGGAGGCCTCTCCTGGGCTGCCCTGGTCAAGGGTCCCAGCCCTGAGCCCTCCTGCTTCCCGGCCACATAGTGACCATAGTGACGGGGCTCTGGCCTGCAGGGAGGGGGCTGCAGCTGGACACCCTGACACCCAAGCCTCCCCAGCTCGCGCCTCAGTTGCCAGGCAACCAGGCAGCTCAGGTTTCGGGGGCTGAGGACAGGGCTCGGGTGAGGGCATCAGTTAATTATAATAGATACAGCCCAGCCCGGGGGTGCTGCTTGAGATACACAAATCTCAGACCTGGGCAGGGCGTGGGTGGTCCTGTGGTCATTTTGCAGATGGAGAAACTGAGCCCTGGGAGGGAAAGGGAGTTGCCTGAAGTGACCAGTGAGTTAGTGAGGAAGGCAGGGTCATCTTGCTGAGAAGGTCAGAAGAGAAATAAAAATTCAGAAAGTGATGGAAAGTGTAGTTGCCACGTGCAGGGACTGACTGTGTGCCTGGCACCGTGCCAGTGGCTTCTCCCACCACAGCCCAACTCATCCGCAAAACTACAATGAGGGGCAGATGTTGTTTTCATGCCCATTTTATAGATGGGGAAACTGAGGCTCAGAGAGATTGTGTAGCCTACTTGAAATCATGGAGTTGGTAAATGACAGAGGCCAGATAGGAATGCAGGCCAGTGTGACTCTGAAGTCTGTAAGCTTCGCCCCGACCGGTACCGCCCTCAGGGACTAAGGAGAGGATGGGTGAGAACTAAGGGGTCTGCCTCACAGCTGGTGGTCTCTGATCTCTCCAGCAGCCCCTGGAGGGGGAGGCGTATCAATCTTCCTGTCTCAACACTGAGGATGCTGAACTCAGGGGTTAAGTGGTGGTCCCAAGGTGACCAAAGTAGTAGGTGGGGATGTAGGATCTGAACCCACATCTCTCTGGCTTCAAGGCCCAGGCTGACCCAAGTTGCCCAGTACACTGGCTGAAGCCTGGGGCAGTGCCCCTCTGCCAGGCCTCCCAGCGTCAGGCATCTCTGCCCCTCCCCCACCCCCAGCAGCGTGAGAGTTCTCAGGGGACAGGACCCCACTCCCCAGTCCCGGAGAGAGCCGGCAAGCCCCAGCATAGAGCGGTAACCTTTGATTCCAAGCCACTGGACCTCTCCCTCAGTGGCCCACGCCTCCCGCAACCTGAGCCTGGGCTGGACGGGGACACGCAGGTTGCCATGGCGACAGCACATTGGATACTGACCTGGGGACCCGCTGGCAGCACAGGGGATGGGCAAGCCTTGCCTCAGAGGGATGGCTGGAGGGATGGAGGACGGGGGCCTGGGGGCCCTGCAGCGGCCGTGGTTGCTCTGTGGGCCAGGCTGGGCACAAGATGCTATTTATAATTCTGCTGAATGGGCCCAATGACCCGACCCGCAGTCCAAGGGCCGGGAAGCCCAGCAGCTGCACAGAGGGGAGGAAACAGCTCAAGAACCTCCACCCCACTCCCGCACCCCTGGTTCCCAGCTCTAAGCACGGGGCTGAGGGAAGTGGGGAGGACAGGACATCTCCCCCACCACATTCATTACATCCCCCGCATCCACCCCTCTGGCCGATCCTGCCCTCTTCCCTGTGTCCTGGGCCAGGTTCGGCCAGTGTGGGAGGCTGCCGGGGGGCGGTGCTGGGCTCAGAGCTCGTGTGTGTGTGTGTGTGTGTGTGTGTGTGTGTGTGTGTGTGTGTGTGTGTGCGTGCGTGTGTGTGTGTGTGTGTGTGTGTTCCAGGATGCCTCCCACTGGAGGGGGAGGAGGGGGTTGGGTGGAGAGCAAAGAAAGGGGAGAAAGAGAAGCCGTAAGGCAGAGAGGAACTTGAGAGGCTGAGGTGGGAGGGACGGGTGAGGAAAGGAGGTGGAAGAGGGGGAGAGAAACAGAGGCAGCCTTGGAAAGAGATTAAGTGAGACGCAGTGAGAGAGAGAAGAAGGACAGGGGCAGGGAGGTGGACAGCAGGAGGGAGGAAGAGGGGGAGAGAGAGAGAGAGAGAGAGAGAGGGAAATGGACAGACAGACACAGAGCCAGAGAGACACAGAGAAACTGGGACGATGGGAGACACAGAGAGGAAGGACAGAGCACCGTGTCCTCTCTGCCCTGGTGGTCAAGCCGCGGGTCCAGAAGCCGAAACGCAAACATGACTGGGTACTCATGGGGCAGCTCAGCAGCCTGTGTGTCGGGGAGAGAGGGCCTGGGCCACGGTGCCTGCACTGACCACCCAGCCCCCTCGGCCCGGGCCTGGAACTCTGGCCTGGGCATCCCTCCTCCAGTTCCCTTGCCACCCGGGGACACAGGGCAGCGCAAGGGCGGCTGCAAGGTCACCGGCACTCAGCCAGGAGAGGCATGGTGGTGGCTCCCGGGGCTTGCCGGGCTGTCCGCCCTCGGATCGGGGTTATTTTGGGAGCTAAGCAGCCAGAACCCACCTCCTCCTCCCTTGTTCGTGGGCCAGTGGCTGCTGACTCAAAATATTCTCTCAAGGAAAGTGTCTCCCTGAAATCCAATGTCACTTCGTCTGGGAGGCCTTTCCTGACCCTCCCAGATTAAATTCTCTGCTTGCACAGGGCCTGGCTTGTACATCCGGTCCAGTGCTCGTCCTGAGGAACCAGAGCCAGGGTGTATCTACTCGTCTCCCCCATTAGACTGTGAGCTCCATGTTTACTGAGCAAGAACTTGACGTGCACCATCCTATTTAGCCTCTCAGCTGCCCTTGCGGAGGCTTCAGGAGCAAGCTCTGGCTTACAGAGGAAGAAACCGAGGCACAGAGAGGCTAAGGGGTTTGCCTGTGGTTTCACAGCTGGAAGTTGCTGAACCAAGGTCTGACCCATGGCAGTCCGATTTCAGAGCCCAGTCACATGGCCATCGGGCATACAGCCTCTCCTGCTCTAAGGATCACTTCCACTCCCAGGACTCTGCTCAAGATCCTTCTGTGGCTCCCCAGTGCCTCTAAGATCAAATCCCAATGTCCCACCGGGTACTAATTCCTTTCCTCTATTCGTCCTTCCATGGTCCTTTCAGGTCTCATTCTCTCCCCCCGATCTCCTGCTTCTAGGTCCCCTCTGCTCTGGCCTTTTGTGATTTACTCACTCAAGAGTTATTTAATGAGCACCTACTGTGTGCCAGACACACCGTGCTTGCTTCTGTTGGAAAAGACAGGTTGTGAAAAGTGCTATGAAGAGACTAAGGCATTATGACCGACTGCCGGGGGACTTATTTTGCCAAGTAGACGTGCAAAGAGCTGGGGCCAGTGTGTGCCAGGCAGAGGGAACAGCACAAGCGAAGACCCTGAGGCGGGAAGGGGTGGAGCATGCTTTTAATAACACAAAGCATGGCTGGGCCTTGTGAGTGGGGCAGAGCTCAGAGAAGGGCACGGGCCAGACTGTGTGCGGCTTCGAAGCCATGGTGAGGAGTTCGGGTTTTACTCCAGGTGCAGAGGGACGCCCCTAAAGACTTTTAGGTGGCAGATTAGCACGAAGTTTGTTTGTTTTTAAGATCCATCATCCATTGGAGGATACACTGTCAGGGTGAGAGAGAGAGTGGGAAGAAAGAGCGGCTACTGCGTCATCCAGGCGAGTGCGGACAGGGTGCCGGCTGCAGGGCCGTGGGCAGGTGGGAGATAGGAAGAGAACCAAGAGGATGAGCGGGGGAGAGGCAGGCGCAGGAGCATGGCCGGTAAGGGCTCCGCCTTCAGCAAGAGGGTGGGTGACGGTGCCATTTACTGGGATGGTAAGTTGGGGAGGGAGCAGGTTTTGGGGGTTGGGTGGGCACGATCAAGGATCCTGTTTTGGACTTGTTAACTTTGAGATGTTTGTGAGACGTCCAAGTAGAGATGCCAAGCGGCCAGTTGGATGATGAGTTGGAAATGCAGAAGAGAGACTCTGGCTGAAGATAAAAATATGGGAATCAGCAGCTTAAAGATGATATTTAAAGCCATGGGATGGGGTGAGATCACCAATGAGAGAGCACAGTGAGAGAAGGGAGGCAGCTCGGAGCCGAGCCCCCAGCATTTGGAGGTCAAGCAGAGGAGGACGGACCCATGCAGCCCGCTGGCTGACCTGTCAGGTGACTCCCTGCTCAAAAGCCTTCAATGGCTCCCTAGTACCCTCAGAACAAGGTTCAAAATCCGTAGCTCAACACACAGCTCCTGCCTACTTCTCCAGTCTCCAGGCCCCTCACTTGTATCCTTCCTTCCAATTGTAATAAGCACCTTGTGAAGTTCCACACCCCCAGGCTTTCACCCGGGCTGCTCCCCCAAAGCGCCCTTCTTTGGGCAAAGGCTAATTCTAACCCTTGCTCTTCTAAAGCTTTCTCGGATCTTCCAGGCAGACTTTGCAACCCTGCCTCTGTGTTTCTATGGCCTTCTCAACATGCTACACTATCACTGTCTTTCTGGGAGCCCCCTGGGGGAGGGGGCTGGTCCACCTCCGCGTCCTGGGCCTGGCACGTCCGAGGCTCACGGAGAGCCCTCGTGTACTCAGCATCCATCTCCGCGTCACCCATGAGTTGGAAAAGTACCATCTGAGCTGGGAGGGGGCCAAGAATGTGGACTTCATTCCTTCCATCCTGAGCCTGGGCTGCCGCTCTGAACAGACTCACAGGAAGGAAGCTGCACAGAGGGAGTAGATGAGTGGGTGTGAGAATGAGGGGCGGCCACTGGGCACTTGCCGGGCCTCCCACCTGCCGCTGCAGCAGGAGCGGAAAAAAGTGAAAAGACAAAATCAGGGAGCAAACAGCAATCAAGTTCATCTTCCTCACTATTGCCCCAGCTCATGACTAGAGACTTCATTGTGTAGGAAATCAAAGAGGCCTTGTGGAGAGGGGGACTTCGTCTGGAGGGGTCACAACAAAGCTCCTGCACGCTCCCAGGCCACTTCTATTCTGTATTGTGTCTGATGTTACCACCCACAGGCTCCTGCAGAAAGCCTCTCCAGCTGGGGGGCTGGGGGTGGCACCTTGCCCGTTTAATGAGCACCTAGTAGGTGTCAGGCACCATGTGTTTGTTCAAGGGCACGGACTGGGCTTAGGCAGACCTGGGCTCTGATTCCAGCTCTGCTACTTCTACACTGCCTTGGGCAGGTCATGGCCTTGTTCTGGGATGCAGTTTCTTCATCTGCAAGAGGGGGATATTTACACGTGGGTGCCTAGGCTTTGGGGAAGGAGATGTGTGACAATGGCTGTGAAATGTTGAGCACAGTGCCTGTCACACAGCTGTCTCCTTTCATCTTCCTAATAGCCCTGTCAGAGGAGCGCTGCTGCTCCCATTTTACAGACAGGGAAACTGAGGCTCCGAGAGGCCCAGATTGCAGAGCTGGGATGGACAGAGCTGATGTCTAGGAGCATTTCTGTTTCCAAAGCCAAAGGTCCCTCCCCCTGTGATGCCCCATGCATTCTCTTAGCTGTCATTCAGTCAGTTGATTTTGGGGCCTCGGGTTGGATTCTGGGAACTCAAAGGTAAATCAGGCAAAAGCTCCACCCTCTGGGGGTCAAGGCATCCCACCACTGATTACTTGATATTCCCCTCCTCCCAATCAGAGAAGCTATGAATGGGAGGGTGGGGTGGGGACTCCCAACTGTACAGGAGGAGAAATAATTTGGTTACAGGCCCAGTTACTCCTTTTGGGACCAGGCAGACAGCTAGGGTTACTCCTCTGAATCTCAGTTTCTCCATCTGCAAAATTGGCATAAATTTTATCTCCCCCTGAAGATATAACCAGAGGGTTAAGCAGAAAAGCATTTAGGTAGGCTTGGCGCCATTGCAGGGAGCCCCAGATCAGGCTGTCTTTAGCCGAGGTCCATGTAAAGGTCCTTTGTAAAGGTTTGTGTAGATTTGCATTTTTTTCTGAGGAGAAAACCTATGGCTTTCATCAGCTTCTCAAAGCAGTCCCTGACCCCTTTGTCCCACAAAGACCCAAAATCACTCTGCAGCGGGACCAAGTCGACTCCCTGCTTTCCAATGAATGCTGTGTAGAAACAGTACCAAGATGGTGGAGCCAGGAAATCCAGGGGCCTGGGGATGGTCAGAGAGAGCAAGGTTTGAGGCTGGGACCCCAGGCTTGGGGGCCCTCAGCAAGGCAAGGCCACTTGAAAATCACCTCTCACTCTACAGCTTTCCCACAGTCCTGTGGGTCTGGATACTGTAGTAACCAACTCCCCTCCAGGCCAGCCTGGCGGAGGAGAAGGAGCTCGGATACTGGTCTTTCCCAAGCAAAATGCAAAGCTAATTCTTCCAGACAGCAAGTTCCGGTCACCATAATTGATCAGCCTCTTGTTTAGAGGAAATGAGATTTCATCCGACTCCTCCATTAGCCCCAGGGATGGGAGAGAAAGCGACAGTGCAGTGCAGAGAGCTGTGATCACAGATGCACCCCGAATCTGGCCAGAGAAGTAGATGGACGATATAAGCTACAGCCCAGTGAGATACCACTCAGAGAAGGTATCTTGGGAAAATGCTCAGGGGCTCATCTGCTTGGACATCCACAACTAGACCTATTCCAGAAGTGGCCCAAAGTCATTTATTCTAGTCTGGTGGATCCTAAGGTGGGCGACCCCATTGGCGGCTCCAAAGGCAGATTGTAGGTAGAAACATCAGCTGACTTTGGGGCCTCAACGTGGTTCCTCCAGCCCACACCTCATCACGAGCGACAACCAGCTTCCTACCTGGCCTCTCTACCCGGATGTCCCCACACCTCACACTCAGCCAAACTCAAGTCCAACTTATCAGTTTTTTCTTTTATGATAAATGCTTTTTTGTGTCTTCTCTGAAAAAGTCTTATTCCTAGGTGGTGAAGATGTTCTCCTATGTCTCCTAGAAGCTTTACAGTTGCAGATTTTACGTTCGGATCTATGTGTCATCTCAATTTAATTTTTCTCATCTACTTTTTTTCCTATTGTGGTTAAATCTACATAAAATTTACCATCTTAACCATTTTTAAGTGTACAGTTCAGTGGCATTAAGTACATTCACATTGTACAACCATCACCACCACCCATCTCCAGAACTTTCTCATCTTCCCCAACTGCAACTCTGTCCCCATTAGACACTAACTCCCCATCCCCCACTACCCCCCGCTCCTGGTACCACAATTCAACTTCTGTCTCTATGATTGTGACTACTCTAGGGGCCTCATGTATGTGGAATCACACAGCATTTGTCCTTTTGTGTCTATTTCACTTGGCATGATGTCTTCAAGATTCAACGTGTTGCAGCAGGTGTCAGACCTTCCTTCCTTTTTCAGGCTGAATAATATTCCGTTGTATGTTCAGACATACATTTTATCCATTCTTCTGTTGATGGACACTTGGGTTGCTTCCCCCTTTTGGCTATTATGAATAATGCTGCTATGAACATGGATGTGCAAGTATCTGTTTGAGTCCCTGTTTTCAATTCTTTTGGGTACATATCCAGAAGTGGAATTGCTGATCATATGGTAATTCTGTTTAATTTTTTGAGGAACCACCATACAATTTCCTACAGCAGCTGCACGATTTTACATTTCCATCAACAGTGAAGAAAGGTCTCAATTTCTCCACATCCTCGCCAACACTTATTTTCTGGGTTTTTTTTCCATAAATTTATTTATTTTTGGCTGCATTGGGTCTTCGTTGCTGTGCACGGGCTTTCTCTAGTTGCAGCGAGCGGGGGCTAGTCTTTGTTGCAGCGCGTGGGCTTCTCATTGTGGTGGCTTCTCTTGTTGGGAAGCACGGGCTCTAGGCACGCAGGCTTCAGTAGTTGTGGCATGTGGGCTTAGTAGTTGTGGTTTGCGGGCTCTAGAATGCAGGCTCAAGTAGTTGTGGCGCAGGGGCTTAGTTGCTCTGCAGCATGTGGGATCTTCCCGGATCAGGGCTCGAACCCGTGTCCCCTGCATTGGCAGGTGGATTCTTAACCACTGCACCACCAGGGAAGTCCCTGTTTCGTTTTGTTTTTTATAATAGCTATCTTAATGGGTGTGAAGTGGAATCTCACTGTGGTTTTGATTTGCATCTCCCTAATTATTAGTGATGTTGAGCATATTTTCATGTGCTTATTGGCCATTTGTGTATTGTCTTTGGAGAAATGTCTATTCAAGTCCTTTGCCCATTTCTGAATTGGGTTGTTTGGCTTTTTTTGGTTGAGCTGTAGGAGTTCTTTATATATTCTGGATATTAATCCCTTATCACATATATGATTCACAGATATTTTCTCCTATTCCATGGATCATCTTTTCACGTCTTTTCACTGTTGAGAGTATCCTTTGATGAACAAAACTTTTTAAGTTTGATGTAGTCCAGTTTAACTATTTTTCTTTTGTTGCTCATGCTTTTGTTGTCATAGCTAAGAAATAATTGCCAAAAACTTCCCCCGTCCTGTTTTCTTCCCTCTCAGTTTGATTTGTGTATGGTGTGAGGTAGGAGTTCAACTTAACGTATCTGAAATCCAACCCTTAAACTTCCCCACCCCCACCTCATTCTCCCCTGGGGTTCACTGCCCCCATGAATGGCCTCATCTTCTCTTCAGGTGGACAGCTCAGAACTCAAGAGTTACCCCTGTCACTTCCCTCTCCATCATCCAAGTCCTGTTGATTTCGCTCCTTCCTACGTTTCCTTGAAACCACTCACTTTCCTGCATCTCCACATCCCCTGCCCTTAAGCTTTCCTCATCTCTTGCTTGGGTGACTGCAGGAGCCTCTTAACTGGCCTCTCTGCTTCCACTCAGAAAGGCAAATCTGATTACATCACATCCTCCCCATCTTGCTCTTAGGATTAGGACAAAACTCCTTATTAAGTGACCTTGAAAGCCCCGGGTGGCCTGACCCAGCTCCACCAGCCCTGCCCAACATCCCATTCTCTCACTTTCTCTGCTGCAGCCACACTGCTCACTCTCCCCACTAGGCCTCTGTCTGTTCTGTTCCCTTGCCTGAATGTTATTGCTGTTCCTGCCCTATGAGCACCTAGCAAACTCCACCTCATTCTACTATTCTCGACTTAATCCCACCTCCTCAGGGAGGCCTTGCCCGACTTGCCTACTATATGCTCTGTTGTTGAACTCATCATGATTGTATTTTACACGTATTTGTGTGACTGCTGGATTACTGTTTGACACTAGATCAATGAGCGCAGGGTCTGTGTCTGCTTTTTAATCACTACTATACATTCCCAGGGCCTTGCACAGTGTCTAGCACATAGTAGGTCATCTGTAAATAGTTAAGGAAGGAAGGAAAGAAAAAAGGAAGGAAGGAAGGAAGGAAGGGAGGGAGGGTGGATGCATGGAGTGAAAAGATTGATTTCCTTTGCTTTACAAGATTCTTCCCAAAGTGGGCCGCTATGGTGTTCATCATTTCCAGAGGGCAGGGAGTTACACTCACTTTCCATCAATTTCACTTATTATGTGACAAACATCATGCAGCCCCTTTCTCAGCCTCAGTTCCCTCATCTGTAAAGTGGGGATAATAACATTCCCCTGTAGGACTGTCACATAAGAAGAGATGTATGTATGATGTATGTGAAAGTGGTGAGCCCCAAACAGGTGCTCCATAGATGACCCTGAGTCCAGCCATGCTCCCAGATACAGCCAAACTCTCCTAGGTTCTCTGTGCCTCAGTCTTCTCTTCATTAGCCACCAGATTTGGGCATGGACGCATCCCTAAATGGTACATGGAGACACAAGTCCCTTCTGAAGCATGCAGTCTTTGAGAACTGCCCTAGGTACATGCCCTGGGAAGCTTAACTCAGATATACCTGGATCTCCCCTTACCTGAAGCCTGGTCAGAGCAGGAACCTTAGAAAAATGCTCATGTCTCATCTGATTGGACATTTTTTTTTTTTGGAAAGTTTGGAAATGGCCCAAGACTTAGTCTCGTCTGGTGGGTCAGAGATGGGTGACCCAGTGTGGGCCCCCCATCTTCCATAAGCCTAGACTCTGGGCAGTTCTTCTCCTGCCCGTGACTTGAGTCAGTCTCCCTGACTCAAGGCAGGGCAGACCGCTTAGCTGCCCTTAGGCACCAAGAATATGTCAGGACAGGTCCTGAGAAGCTCTGGGACTTACCTAGGACCCTGATGTTGCTCACAGGGGATATTGCTCTGCCCTGGACCCAGCACTGGTGGAAGGGGCAATAGCCATGTCTGAAGTAGGAGGCTTCCTCAATTCTGGGCCTCCTGTTGTCTGCTGGGTGGGCTCCTCGACCTCTCAACTCTCCTTTCCTCACAGCTGGGGCCATTTGGGCCCTACCTACAGGCTCCAGGCTCTGGGCTCAATGGGACCCTAACTGGGAGAGGAGTGCAAGATCTGAGGCCTCCAGATCAGGGGGCTCATGCCATCTGGGCAAATAGGCCCCAACTCTAGGGACTGGCCCCTGCCTTGCCCCTAGCACAGAGCTCCCTCCCCCACCCCAGTCCATCTGGAGTGTAGACTCTGCCACAGTCCTTGCTGGTGACCCTATTCCCACCTGGGCCCCAGGCTTGGTCCAGGGTTTCCCCTAAGTCCCCTCCCCCAGTCCATCCCCTTCCCTCCATCTCTACGTCCATCATCAAGGCTCACCTGGGTGATCGCACTAGCCTCCTCATCCATCTCCCTGCTAACCCCTTGCTCCTACAATCCATTCACCACACAACAACCAGACTGACATTCCTAAAACATAAATTATCATGCCACTTCCTAGTTTAAAACTTTCTATGGCTTCCAGTACACTCAGAACTAAGTCCAAAGTCCAGGGTCTACAAGGCGGGGCCCAGGTGCGCTGCCTCTGCCGGCCCTCCCCCTTCCCCTCCCATTTCTTTATCTCCCATGCTCTACCCTCAGCCTTCTCGCACCTGCCATGCCTGGACCTTACAACAGAGCATCTCTTTTTGCTGCAGTTACAGACACATAGGACATCTGGCTGGGGCTGCTGGGACCTTCCTGAGAATGAAGATTACACAGATGCAAGCAGAGCTCACGAATGAAAAAAACTCATTTGAGCACCAAGATATAGCCATACCTGAAGTCAACACATCTTTTTTTCTTAAGTTAACTTGAGTTGACATTTATACTACTTGCTTCTGAAAGGAACCCAAATTAATTCAACTGGCCAACCCTTCCTCACCCCGCTTCATCTCCTTTTCTGTTCCTCCAATGTGCCAGCACACTCCCACCTCAGGGCTGTTGCCCACGCTGTTCTCTCTGCGTGCAGTGCTCTTTTCCCAGATGTCTACATGTCTCACTCCCTAACCTCTTCAGGTCTCTGCTCAAATGTCACCTCCTTAGAGAGGCCTGCCCTGCCCACCCCATCAAAAATGACAAGTTTCATCATCACCCCCTACTCCCTTACTCTGGGTTATTTTAAAAAATAATACTTTCAACCACCATGAATGTTATATGTTTACTTATTGTCTGTCTCCCTCTACTAAACTTTAAACTCCATAAGGGTAGGGATTGTGTTAGGATGTCCAAGTGTCCTGATTTTCTTGAGAATGGGGGGTTTTCTGGGATGCAGGACTTTTAGTGCTAAAACCAGAGTGTCCTGGACAATTTGACGACCCTAGACAGCTTTGTTTGTTTACTGTAAAATCCCATTGCCCAGATCAGGGCTGGTACACGGTAGATGTTCAGTACACAGTTGAGTGGGTAAATTAATGCCAGCCCTGGGCCAGGTGGTGCCATGTCATATTTATGTACACTATTTTGTTTCATCCTCACAGCCAGCCTGGGAGGTGGGCTCTATTATCCCCATTTTACAGATGAGGAGCCTGAGGCTTGGGCAGCTTGCCCAGGCCACGTAGCTGGGGAAGCAGGACTGGAATCCACCCAGAGGTCAAGCCCTTAACTGTACTGCCATGCGTGCCTCCCAGTTACAGCCTGCTCTGCTTACGCCAACTGACCCTCAACCCCTGTCGCCTAAACAGCCCCATCTGGGCCCAGAGCAGCTCACCCCTCACCTTGCCCCACCCAGGTGGGTGAGAACTCACCCAAGGGTGGCTTGTTCTTGGCCAGAGGAGAGGAAGAGCAGGCAGTTCAGGGGCTGGAGTCGAGCTGCACTAAGGCGGGAACCCTAAAGCATGGTGGCCACCTCCCTGAGCTGTGCATCCCCAGGGCACTTCCAGTCCAGGCTCCACTGGCTCCATGTCTCCCTGGGGGTTTGTCAATCACAGCTGCCTTCTCAGCTGGTCCTATCCCCTGTGACTGAGCTGGAGAAAGCCTGTTTTCTGCCCACCCACAGGGGCCTAAACTAAAACATCCTTCCCACCCCAGTTAAGGGAAAGGCTTCTCTGCCATCCCAGAGCTGCTGCCCTCCCCCACCCCAACTCGCCATCAGAACCAGAACAACACTGGGAGTGGGGACAGTGCTTCCCCCAGGCCAATTTACCTCTCATCTGATCCCTACAAGCACGTGCTCTTTCTTATCCTAATTTCGTGGATGAGGAAACCGAGGCCCAGAGAGGTGAAGTCACCTGCCCCATGCGACACAGCTCATAGAGACAGAGTCAGGGCTGTCTCCCAAGCTCACGCATTATCTATCTATTCTATGTTGGAGATGATCCGAGTTTCTGTTGTCTACCGAGCCAGGCATTTCCCACGCCTTAGTTCTCATTTCAACCTCGTGCAGTAGGTATGATTGTGTCCATTTTTCAGGAAGTCGGACAGCACAGGAGTGAAGTGGCTGACCAAGGTCACACGGCCTGGATGATTCCTAGTGGAGCCCGTCTTACCAATATGCTTCCCTCCCTCCTTTCCTTCCTCCCTACCCACCCACCTAGGCACCTATCGCACCTATCTCATAACCAATCAGCATTCACTGAGTGACAGTGAGGGACCGACACCACCCCAGCACAGAGCAGGAGGATGTCCTGGGCTGCAGTGGCTGTCCTGGCTCCTGGCCCAGAGAAGCTGGAAATCCCTTCCGGAAAGGCTGCCCGGATTCCAAACCAGGATCCCCTGGGTCCTATTAGAGATCTACTTGGGAGTCTCTCACTGGGGAATTCTTCTCCACAGGTTTCAGTCTGGGATCTCAGCTGCTCTGCCCGCTTCCTAGTCACCAAGGAGTTGTTTTTCAGAACAAAGTAGGGTGGGAGAAGGGCCACGGAAGGTTTCAATAATTCCATCATTGGAAATTTCCACGGCGGTGGAAAAGACCTGCTGGCCACCCTCCAAACACGTCCCTGAAAAAACTTCCAAAACCAAACCTCTGTACTGGGCCACTGCAGAGCCGGCAGATGCTGGAGCCACCCACGGAAGGGCTCGGGGCCAGCGTGTGGGCATCAGCCCCCAGCATGGGGCTGGGCACCAGAGGCCCAGGGATCAGGGAGAATGGGGGGCTTTTCTTCTCTTGAAGGGAAGTGTGGAAGAACAAAGCAGCTGCTCCCCTGGGAGCGAGTCACAAGCCCAGAGTCCATTTTCTCTGCCATCCCCTCGCTGTGTGACCTTGAGCAGTGACTAGACCTCTCGGAGTCCAGTTCCTCCCCTAGGAAAGGAGGCAGCTGGTGGGAGGCTCTTTAGGGTCTGAAGCATCGGTGATGTGTGCTGGCTCTGACTTTGGGTCTCCTGAGTTCTGGGGACTGAGGCCAGAAAGGGTGCAGAGAAACCAAGTCCCTGGGAACACTTGAGGAATCTAAAGGGCTCAGAGGCTTCCTGGGAGGGAGAAAAGGACCCGCAGGTCCTGGAGAGTGTGAGCTTCCAGGTGAGCAGGCAGCTCCCTCACCGCCCAGCCACCATCTGCTTCTCCCACAGGCGTGCAGCTCCCCCCGCTACCCTGCGCGAGAGGAAGGGACACATGGAAGGGTCTGCACAAAGGTGAGGATCCTGGGGACGCCCTCCCCTCAGCATCTTGCCTGCTGTCACCCCCACAGCCATCCCTGAGGGTCTTGGTGGCATTCTGAGCTCTCCACACCAACCTGCTGCAGCCGCTACCCACTCCTGCCTCGGTGGTTCCTTCCCACCATCCCCAGGCTGCCCCACTCCCGGCTCTGCCTCTACTCACCAGCCAGGCTGGTCTCTGCCCATCCCCGCTCTGACCCTGTCCTGCTGAGGGCCCCCAGGGCCCTAACTCCCCGCTGGGGCAATAACCCAGAGCATCAGGTCTCCCTCCACCTGAAACCTCTCCTCCCAATGCAGGAAACACCCTCACACAACAAGGCCCACAATGGAGCACAGCCTCCACAAACAAGCTAAGAAGAATCTCCAAAGGTTAGGAAAAGTGGTGATTTCCTGTGCAGACCTGGGTTTGAGTCCCCCCCACCCCCAGACTCCTTCACAACCGGGAGCCTATTTCCTCAGCCGTGACGTGGGGGTGAGGCCATGGCCCTTACGCTGTTGTCCTGAGGATGGAATGAGAACGAGCCAGAAGCCCTGAGCCCAGAGCCTGGCCTACAGCAGACCCTGGGCAGACCTGACCCAGTGGGACCCCCTCCATGAACAGGGCTGGGTCAGGGCTCAGATGGGGCGTGGCGGGGAGTGTGACACGGGGGAGATGGTGGCAGGGGGTAAGAGGCGAGGGAGGTTTTAGGAAGATGGGTGGCCGCCATCATCCCTGCCATCACAGGCGTGCTGTCTGCTTTTTAAACTGACTACTTAGTATATGCCAGGCACCAAGTTGAGGGCTTGTTGCAGCTCCCTCAGTAATGTCCTGCCCGGGAAGGTTTATCACCTTGTTTTGCAGCTGTTGGACAGGTTCAGAGCGGTGAGGTCCCTTAGCTGGTGGGTGACACAGCCAGGACCTTTACCCCTGAGCTCTGTGCTGGTGAGGGCGCAGGAGGGAAGCAGCGGGGTGACAAGAGGGCTTAGCAGAGGAGGTGGGTGATGGTTTTGTGCCCCCTTCGCTGTGCCCCTGAGCAGCTGCTCAGGGTGAGTCGGGCACACAGGGCACAGCCCCCTCATGCCTTGGTGGATCCTCAACAGGTTCCTCTCTTGCCTCCTGCCCCGGGGACCCCTCTTCTTTGCTTTCTGCTTGTCTCCTTGTGGAGCCTGTATAAAGCAGGCCCTTGTGATCACAGCAAAGGAACCAAATTTACTCTGCCTGTCTCCAAATTTTCTCCACGGGTGGGCGGGGACGGGGGGTGGAGCGGGGTCGGGGAGAATCTTGTCCATCCCTCCTGCCCACTCCACAGAGCCACAGAGGCCGGGGCTGCACACCAGCTGTCCTGGGCTGCTTGCTCCCCTGGTCCCCGGGCCAGCTCTCAGCTGGGACTTGGCTCTCAGGGCCTGGGAGTCGGGAGGTCAGTCTGCGAGTGTGCTGTATGCCAATGGCAGGGGAAGGCCTTTGCAGAAGCTTCTGGCAGAATCCTGTGAAATCCATGCTCCTGGCGCCCACCCCCCAAGGCCCCCGAGTGGAGGCAGGTCCAAAGCATCAGGGAATGAACCAGTGCCTCTGAAACTGGAGCCAAGGGGCGGTGAGTGAGATGAGGGGGCGTCTGCCCTAGGGGCACAGAGGCACCCAGGCAGGGACCAAACCAGAGGCCCCTAACCGGTCAATGGCCATGTCAGCATCCTGCAACCCGATCTGCACCATGCCATTTCCCGGTCCGGGGTCCTTCCGTGGGTGCCACGATCATGTGCAGGACTTGGTCATGCAGATGTGGGTTCAAACTCTGCTCTGTCACTTACTAGCTGTGCAACTCAGTTTCTCTATCTGTGAAATGGGAATTTCCTTATCAACTACCCAGAACTGTTGCAAGGAATGAATGAGATGACAATCCCTTTTCCACATTGCAGCCAAAGGGGGCTGCGTTTGTGTCTCACCCCTGCTTAAGACCCTTCAGGGTCAGGATCAAATCCAAACGTCATTCCATGACCTATAAAGCCCCCACGACCTGGCCCCTTATGGCGTCTTCTGCCTCATCCACCTCTCTCCCTTCTGAGCACTCTACAGCAGCCACGATGGCCTCAATCTCTGAACACGCCTCACTCGTTCCCACCTCAGGGCCTTTGCACATTCTGGCTCCTTCGCTGGGATTGCTCTTCCCCCAGATGGTGGCATGGCAAGGTACTTCTCATCATCTCAAACGTCACCTCCTAGGGGAGGGCCTCCCTGACCATCCTACTCAAGCTGTCCCAGGCGGCCCCTTTTATTGCCCTGTTAATTTTCTTTGTAACACTCACCACTGCCTGGAATTATTTATTTTATTTATTAGTGAGACCTGTCTTGTTCACCACTGTATCCCTACTGCCTCAAACAGTGCCTGGCACGTAGCGACAGTTCAAGAAATATTTGTTAAGTGAACAAATATGTAATGAGCCTGAAACACAGTGGGCATTAAATGCACGCTGGTCCCTTTACCTTTACCCATTCCCAGCACAGTCTTTCCTCCCAAGCGAGTGCACACATGTACACACACACACACACACACACAATCCTCAGATGAAACCAAAGAACAAAAACCCCAAACAAGAAAACCCCAAGCTAGAAGGAGGATGCTAGGGGTCACTCGGTTCCAAGACCAGTCATAAGGTCGTGCCTGGCTTACTGGAGGGTCTCCACTGAGGCTGCAGAGAGTCAAGGTCTCTGGGAAGGGCAGAAAGCAACCCTTCCCTTCTCAGCATGAAGCCGGTGGGCCACTGAGCCCCAAGACTAATCTGCATCCTATCTCTGGTTCTGAGGCCCAACGGAGGGTGAACATGTGTCCTGTGGGCAGAGACCGCGTCTGGTTCATTCACGCCAGGTCCCCAGAGCACCCTCATGGAGTAAACGCTCACAGAATACTTGTGATGTATAAATGAATGAGGGTGGGGTGTTGGACAGCAGGAAACAGAAAGGATCGGCCATCAGTGCCCACAGAGGTTACCAGCTTGGGAGACGGTGCCAGACACTGCCCAGTGCCACCATCTGACAGTGCTTCCAAGGGTCCTCACATCCTGTCATGCCCTTGCTCAAGAACCTGCAGTGGCTCCCACTGCCTCTGAGAAAGTTTGGAATTCTTAACGTGGCATTCAAGGCCTGCCTCCTTGCCTCTCTCCCTGCCTCCATCCGTTCATCCATCCTGCCCCTCTACCCAGCCAACTGTCCATCTGCCTGCCCATCCATCCATCCACCCATCCATCCTTTCATCCAACATTTACTAAGTGGTTCCCAGGTTCTAGACAATGTGCTCGGTGCTGGGGTCAACCCAGCTCTTCAGTTCTATAATAAAATTATCTCACCAAATATCGATCTGCAAATCCTGTTTGCTCTACCTTCAAAACATACCCCAAATGTGATCACCTCTCACCACCGTCACAGCCTCTACCCCGGGCCAAGCCACCGTCTTCACTCACTGTGCTCATTGTGGAGCCTCTTCCCTGGTCTCCCTGCCTCTCACCCCCATCAACCCACCCCAGTCTGCTCTCCACACACAAATCCAGTCCTTTTCTGTTCACAACCCTCCTGTGGTTCCTGTCACTCTCCAAGGAAAAGCCAAAGTCCCCGCAGTGGCCCTACATGATCTGTACCCCCCACCCTGTTACCTCTCTGACCTCATCCCCTCCGCTCCCCCTCGCTCGCTCCCTTCCACCCCACTGTCTTCCTCGCTGTCCCCTGAACCTACTGAGCATGCACCCACCTCTTCCCCAGACAGCCACAGGGCTCCCTCAAGTCTCTGCCCAAATGCCACCTTCTCAGGGAGGTCTTCCCCGGCCCCATACTTGAAACAACCCTCTTCATCTTCCTTCCTCTGCCTTATTTTTCTCCATCCATGAACCACTCCCTGACATGCCACTGGCTTGCATCTTTGTTTACTGTCTATCTCCACCCCTTCGAATGCAAACCACGAGGCAGTGAACGGGTCTGTTGTACCGAGTGTGGCATCCTCAGTGCCTGGCACACAGTGGGCCCTGCACTGACGTTTGTGGCCTGAAGGAATGCCCTCCACCTTTAGGTATGGGTAGTCATTTCTATTTTATGAAGGACTTTCCCATTCCTTTTGTCAATGATCTGTCATAATCTGATGATTATGTCTGTTTGTAATCATCCCTCTGGGCTCTCATTAAATAGATTCGTAGGTTTTCCCTGACCTGCTTCCCCTCTCACCATCTCCATCCCTTTCTAAATGGCCCCAGTGACCCCAGTGTCAGCTGGGGCTCTATGTGGCCTCCCCCTGGCTGCCCTCTTAAGTCCCAAAGCCTTGTCAGCTCACGCTGCTCCCTCCCCCCCAGAACCTGCTCCTTATTTACCCAGATGCCTGTCCAGCCTCCACCTCATGGGCCTCCAGCCTCCAGCCTCGTCTCCCCAACCCATTATCCTCACTAGGGCCACAGGATCTTCCAAACGGGCCAATCTGGCCACATCACTCCGCAGCTTAAAACCGGTCAGCCCACTGCCCTTGGCCTGGCCCTGCTACCTCTCTGCTGAGTGCTCACCACCCCGGCCTGGAGCCTTCTGCTCTGGCTGCTGCTGGTGGCCTCCGCCCGTTTAGGTGGTGCCTTTGCCTGGGGCACCCTTCCCACCTCCTACCTTCCTTCCAGCTGGCTGACTCTTATTTATCCTTCCATTTGGCCCCATGAGGCCCTCCTGGGGCTGTTCCTTGACAGCTCCAACGACCGGAGGCCTCCTTTGGGCCCTGCATCCCTGTGGCTTCCCCTCGCTGGGCTGTTAGCACTCTGATCTGCAATTACTGGTGTCCCTGCTAGACCGAGCACTCGGGGACTCTAAGGCTGCTGTCGTCATGGTTAAGCTGGGGGCTCTGGAGCCAGCCTGCTGGCTGGGTGCCCTTGGGCAGGTCACTGTATGTCGCAGAGTCTCTTTCCCTCACCTGTAAAGTGGGGATAATAACTGCCAGAGGGATGTTGTATTAAATAAATCCCATAAAGCACTTAGAGCAGCATCTATATATGCGTCAGTCACCGGCATTCAGATGGAGAAACTGGCGCAGGGAAGGACCCGAGGGCCCTGGCGCATAGGTGCACCGGGCTGCTCCAGGCCTCCTGGTGCTGGACCTACCCTGGTGAGGGCTGGGCCAGGGTCCACAGGATCACCTTGGCCTCTCTGTGGCCTTCTTCTAAGAAGTCTCTATTTGCTTCAGCTGATTTTTAAAATGTGTCTTATTTGCTTTGGGGGTGACCGAAGCGTCCTTTCAGGTTTGCGGTTAATGCCCTTCGGTTTTTTTCTTCTGACCTTTGTGCCTGTTTTCTGACTTCGCCTCCTGCCCTTGTTTGCATGTGGCTTTTTTTAGCCGACCTTTCGCATCCAACCTTTTTATTTGAGCTCAGACTCCCTGCCCCTCCTGTGGGTCTCAGGGCTACATGGGAGAAGAAGGGAAGTACCAGCCCCGGGTGCACGCTTGGTGCCAGTCTGTGCTGGGCACTGCACGTGTGCAGTGCTGGGGGCACAGAGAGGGCACACCACAGCTGGTAAATGGCAGAGCTAGCAGCTCCCAAGCCCTTGTCACCTGCACTAGCCTCTGTGTCTCTCAAAGACTGCCGAGCCACCAGGATGGCCACAGTACCCTAAGGACGTAACAAAGCCACGGGTGTGAACAAAATGATGTCAAAGAAAAGAAACAAAATCCCTCCGAACATATATGTACCAGTAAGTGAAAATACAAGCAAGGGAGGGAAACAGCAAATTGCCAGATTTCGTCAAACCTAAGTCAAACTGAGTCGCACCACGATTCTACGGACCACTGAGAAAGGGAAAGCAATTCCGATAAACTATGACATGATTCAGGTTTGTTTTATTTTTTTTCAGATTATACTGTACACCTGAAACCAACGGAATATTGTAAATCAACTATACTTTAAAAAAAAAAAACTATAATGTGTTGTCAGCTGCAATATTTATCCCTTTCTCAGGGCTGTGAAAATGTGGGAAAATGTGCATCCCACAATCGACGAAACATGGTATCGACAATGGTTACATCAGGTAAACGTGGGATGTGGGGACAGGAGAATTAGTTGTTTTGTTATAAACCCTTCTGTATCATTCTGTTTCAGTAAACATGCCGTTATTTTTTTTTTTTTTTTTTTTTTTTTTTGCGGTATGCGGGCCTCTCACTGTTGTGGCCTCTCCCGTTGCGGAGCACAGGCTCCGGATGCGCAGGCTCAGCGGCCATGGCTCACGGGCCCAGCCGCTCCGCGGCATATGGGATCCTCCCGGACCGGGGCACGAACCCGTATCCCCTGCATCGGCAGGCGGACTCTCAACCACTGCGCCACCAGGGAGGCCCAAACATGCCGTTATTTTTTAATTCAAATGACTGAAATTTATAAAAAGGAAATAGGTTTTCCAAGCAGTTGCTGCCTGGTTTCTTTTCTAGCCACCTCATGGGTTGGGGCCATAGTAATTGGCAGCTCCTGGTGCCTGCTGGGGGAGGAGGTTGGGGGCTTGTGGAGGGGGAGGCAGGGGAGCATCAGGCACGCACTTTCCAGAGCTTGTCCTGGGTGAGGCTCATCAGCAGAAATTTCCTTTTATTAAGGCCCGGCCCCCAAACTCATCATTAAGGGCTCTTCAAGTCTGAAAGTACACAGTGGAGCCACAAACAATGCAACAAAGCCCAGTTTCTCAGAGAATGGGATAGCCAAGGGCTCTTCCTCCTGCACCTTCCTCCACTGCATCTGCACGGTCACTGCTACCTGGTATTAAACCATTTAAAGACCTGGCTGTCTGTTTACTGCCCTCTCTCCAGCTAGAATGTAAACAGGAGGAGAGTATGGATTGCATTTGTCTTGTTTAGGGCTGCACCGCTCACCCACTCTCTCCCTCTCTGGTTCCTCCCTACAAGGCCTACTAGAGGCAGGTAGGGTGAGCATGGGGTTCCCAAGCAACCCCCAGAATCATTTCTCTTCATCTTGTATATACAGGGTCAAGTGTGATACTGAGGAAGGACACTGCTTTGCCCTTCACAGCCTCACGAAACAGAAACCCTCTCCTGATCTAGGCCCTTGAATACAACAGTGAATGGGACTGTCCTCAAGGAGCTGGTTGTCTAGAGGGTAGACAGACAACAAATAAGAGAACAAATACTGAAAACAATGTCAATTGTGATAAATGCTTTTGAAAAACAACTGCTGTGACAGGGAAAATTCTTTTAAATAGATCAGGGAGGACCTCAATGGTGACCTATGAGAAGGAACCTATAATATAAAGCAAAGGGGGAAAAACAGTCTAGATGGGGAAACAGCATGTGCAAAGGCCCGGAGGCAGGAAAGAGGCTGATAAGTTTGAGGAATGGAAAGAACACCAGTAAGCTAGAGGAGACGACTGAGGAGAGAGGCGGGTAGTGAGGGGCCTATAGGCCATGGAAGGAGTCTGGGTTTTATCCTGTGCAGCATGGGGAGGACTGCAGAGTTTTAAGCAGAAAGCACCACAATCTGATTTATATGGTTAAAAGGATCCATCTGGCCACTTAGGGAGAACAGATGATTTGGGGGGAGCAAGAGAAGATATGGGGGACCAGTGAGGAAGGTCATCCTTTCACTTATTCCACATGTGTTTATTCAACAATGTTCTAATGAAATCTCTGACTAACACAAAGATGAAAACAAACAAGACTCATCAGCTGAGGCACGACTCCAGAGGTCCAGGGCCTGCCACCGGGAGCTTACAATAAAGGGAGAGGCAGGAAGTCTTCCTGCAGAAGGAGCCATTTAAGTGGGGT